>NW_010972631.1:5932570-5932770 GCF_000737465.1 Haliaeetus leucocephalus
GCCGCCGCCTCCCGCCCGGAGCCCTCGCCCGGCCTCCCTTACCGCCTCCCCGGGCAGCCCTAGCCGGCCTCGGGCCCCGACCCACCTGCAAGGGCAGCCCCGCTCCCCGGCTCCATGGCGAGGCGCAGCGGCCGGCAGCCGCCCTCACAGGCGCCCCGGGGCTGAGGCGGGGAGGCCGGAGCTCGCCGCGCCCGCGGGGC
>NW_010972631.1:5933055-6007255 GCF_000737465.1 Haliaeetus leucocephalus
GCTCCGCTATCCTAAGAGCAAATCAGATCATAGCAGTATTTCTTTCGCAGCAGATTGGAAATAGAAGCTGCCTTTTAGCTGCGACACTGCGATGAAAGCTCACCAGTTAGCTTAAGAAATTAGTTTTGCATGTAAAATTACATTCTTTACGCAAACTCTGCCGAAGAGGCTGTGTTAAGACCTTCTCGGCCAGAAACGGAGTCTCTTCAGGTGAGGAGGGTGAGGAGGGCAGACAGGAGGAGAGAGAAGAAATGAGTAATAAAGTCAGATGCGTTAGGTGCGGTTAGCCTTAGCACAGTGTATCTTAAGGAGAGGGGCATTGACCTTTCTAAACACGGAAGTATTCAGATGTGACAAACATTACTATATACTTTTAAAATTCTCACCCCCATTTTTTGTTCCTGGGTAATCTAAACAGCTTTATTTTTAACACATTAAATTAATGTATTCAAAAAACTAACTATTTTTTATCAAAATACGTAGTGGTAGGCTTCCCAGCTAATGTACTTAATTTTTTTTTTTTTAATTTGAAAAACAGATTTACCATCCCAACTACAGAAAACTTAACACACTGGAACTTTCATTTTAGACTTCAAATGATAAAAATAAATTAGACTGAATAATTTAGAGACTATCTTCATTCTGACAGCACTACTTATTTCTCAGTGAAACCCAGGGGAAAAAATAACAAAACATTCTCCAGCCTTCTATTTCGGTGACATATCAGCAGCTACACTTTGTTTATCATTTGCTGCGCATCTTTTGTGCATGTAAGTGATGCAGATGCTTTGCAAAGTGGACAGTCATTAGGTAGAGCAGCACATCCATGTTTTCACATAGTCTTTTCAACTGTGACTGAAATAAAAGATTCAGGGACATCAGTGCTTTTACCTGCAAACCTGGCATTTATATATGGAGAGTTGAATCTGAAAAGCAGAATTAGGAAGCGGCAACATTATTACTGTTCTAAAAAATAAAGTGTTTGCTTTTTGTGTGAGTACCAGTCCTACTCACAAATGTAGGCTTACTGAGAGGCACCTAACAATCCTGAGACCTTCTACCTTTAAACAGCTGCCTGGAAGGATGTTTTTCGCTTGATTATTTTGGACTTAAACGTCTAAGAGCTGCATAAATTTAGTTTTAGATACACAGCCCCTCCCCCCCCCCCCCCCGGGATTTGGAGCTAGGTGTAGTTAAAAGGAATGTGTCTTAAACTTATAAACTTACTGTATGCAACTTTCTGAATACCAACTAACACCTTTTTACAGTTTTTAGGTTTGCCTTTAAAATAAATCGAAGCAAAAGCTGATTCCCCCCACCCCCGCCATTAACAGAGCATCCCTAAGGACTTTTTTAGTCATCCGAAAGCAGCAAAATCTGAGCACAATCAACTGCAGATTCACTGAGATGCGTGATCCTGTTCTATTGAAGAACACTTTTCAAAAATAATGTACAGAACTTGTATTAACTTTATGCACTAAATATTCCCAGTGGTTACATAATCTAACATTACTTTTTCATAAACGAACAGTGTGTGTGTGTGCACATGCATTCATGCACGTGTGCAAATTAATGTTATATCCAATAAATAAAAAATAAGATACAATTCCCATTTCCATATCCAAATGTAGGATGATTAGCACTGTATGTAGTCTCAAGTGAACCAACAGTAAAATCAAGCTTTGATTTGAAATAAGCAGTTTGTAGATCATGAAGGAAGCTGATTCTACTAGTTGCAGATAAATTCTTTTGATCTTGGTTTCTGAAGATGCCTTTTGATCTCAAGAACTGTCAAAGGATATATTTGTGGCAATAGGTCATAGAAAATAATTAGCTGCTTTTATTAATATTTAAATATAAAAGCAGTGCAGGTATTTAATCACATTAGAGGTCATGAATTCTCTGTATTTCACCAATCCACATGCTGAATAATTCCAGACAAGTCAGTGGTCCACTCGGAACAAACTCCAGAAAACCAGGCTTCAAACAATTGTTAAAAGTAAATGGATTACATTACTGTCGACAGGCAGGCCCTGCTCTTACTGGCTACCTACAATATCAACAATAATTTGAGCAAACGTGAAAGAGTAACTTTTTATTTGGAGAACTACAATCTGTCAGAAGTCATCAGATATCTTTATATTTCAATGCATCTCAATTTACCCTAGAGCTGCAAGTGTCTGAAAATATGTATGTAATATGCTGTCTCAACTGTTGCAGTCTGCAATTTTGTTTAGCTGATGTGGGGCAAGAGATACGCTGTCTTGAGAAGAATGTGTGAAAATCACGAGCAGGAACGTCAGTGTCTTCTCATTTGAGCTTTCATTCTTCTGTGTTACAGTGCTATATTTAATTAAAAAAAAAATTTGGCATCATGTTTCTTCATTACTCAGCATCATGCTCTTTTCAAAATAGATTATAATATGTTTGTGATGGCTCTATTTCGTATGTAATTCTGATGACAGAAACACGGTTCAAGTAGTCCCCTTGATCATAATCTGCAGTTCTAAACAAATCATCTGATTTAGGATGTTCAGGGAGTTATGCGATGACTTCTTCGTTACTGTTCAGAAATAAAGCATTACCATCAGGAAAAAAAGATAACACTTCAGCATCTGATGCTATGAAAACCGCATGCTACAAAAGCAATATAAAAAGTTAGACACAGTATGAGGAGAATAGGGAAACAAAACTTGCTACCATTAAGAGGCAACATACCATCAGTTATGATGGTGTGCTCTGTTATGAATAGATACTTTACAGTGCTTTATTTAAATGTTATCACTTATATAACACTGTAAAATTAGATGTACACACAAGATAATGACAACAGATTCCATTCTTTTCTATACAGCACATACTAAAGAAAGAAAACCTTTCCCTCAAAGAATTGCACCATCTGGAAATCAATACTAAAAGATTCCCACACCACCAGGTAAGAAAAAGGGTAGAAGTGTGTTAGCAAGTAATCAGAATGATAGTCATACTTTAGTGTAGAGATGTTTAAAAATGAATGTAACAACATAACAGACAATTTTCTGCATTTGCATTTCATCATTGATCTAAGACTAACAAAAAACTGTTGTGAGAGCTTTTTCTACATTTTCCCTATATAGGACAACAGACATCTGGGAAGAAATAAAAATTAAAGTAAGGACATATAAAAAGAATTTTCATTTAATTTAGTACTTTTTATTGTAATTCCACAAGGTTTTCTTTATGAAGTTTATAGAAAAAGCAGAGAGAAGAGGTAATTGCTATCAAATAGCTATCCTAGGATATACAAAATTTAGATTACACCTCTACACACAGGGCTAGAATCAAAGAGCATCTGAACAGTTCTCCTGAACTGCCTTGTAGTATAGAAAATTGAGTGCATTAAAATATCCACAAAGGACAACGTAGACATTTCCTCATTTCGTGGAAGCTTATATTGTTTACACACACTGCTTGCACACAGGCGCACACATAACTAGTGATTAACAGACCTATTCTTATAGACGAAGCAGTCTTCAAAATTGGGGTAACTTCTCCCCTCAGAAGGACTGTACTGTACTGCTATACAGTGAGTACAGTTCAGCCATATAAATTGTCACCATTTCATTCACTTAAAAGGAGTTTTGTCAGTTTGCTCTAATTGTAAATGAGTCCCATGGATTTTAACGAGCTTAAACTATTAATTCATTTGTTTTTCCTGGTGTGAAATGTAGGCTTCAGGTTAAATTATTAAAAATGTAGATTCTTGGAGCCCAGAATTCCTTGTCTCTAGCAACTATGGAAAGGAGACTGGAGAAAGAAAAACCTCCTCAGAAAAACTTAAATATTTTAGACTAGTAAAATGAATTTCTAATGCAATATGTAGCATAAATAGAATAGGTCATATATAGAGGTATACACACATAAATATATATATACACATTTAGACAGGTGGATAGATAGATCGACAGACAGACAGACACATAGCTAGATACAAATGATGAAGTGAAACCGGTTGTGGTAAAGAGGCAGAGAAAGTAATTTTTTGTTATCTGATTAATATGTTTCAACTATAGCAACTGGCTTCCAAAGATAAAACACTTTGTCTCCTCCACACACAACTTTCCTTCCCTCAGAAAAATCCCATCACATGTCCTAGTTCAGTTGTTACTGAGCTTTACAGCTGAAGGGTGAACATAATTTTAACAGATCAAGGGAGCTACAATCAATACTGTATCTGCTTTGAAACTCTTATCCTGTGCTTCCTGGGGCTCCTGGAGCCCATCAGGGAAGGGCAGTGGACCTGACATAAATCCTTCTTTCCAGCAGCTGGGCTGTTGCTGCAGAAGAGAAGAGCATCTGCTTACAGCATGAGAGGGTCACATTCCCATGGTTCCCATGTCTGAAATAAAATGGTGGTGATCTACAAATGTGAGCAGCAGTAGATGCAAATGAAGATGCCATTTAAAACTTGCATGGCATGACTCAAGTGACAGAATTTCCAATTCAAATAAGATCCATACAAGTTATGTCTTGATGCAGCTGTCCAGAAACCTGAAGGTCCGTACATGGGCCTCAGGCCATGGATTAGAACCACAAAGGCTGGGCTCTGCATATTTTAAGGGGAAAATATTGCACATGCCCATAGGTCTCCACAAATATCCATTCCACAGGAGGATTTAAGAGGCAATCACCCATCTGTCAAAATGTGCGTGCTATCTTCAATGATGTTTCTGCTGAATGAGTAGAAAACATCAGAAGAAAATAAAAAAAAATAAATTGACAAGATTGCCAATTGTGTAATTATTAAGAAAACTAATGGTTAGACAGAATTAGCTGCAATGAAGGTGAACCTAAATTTTATGATATGTGTCATTGTGGAACTAGGCCGAGTTGTCATGATGTACAACATCACTAAAACCCTTGTTAGAGGGAAGGATGCTTCATTTAAATCCATGAAAACTACTGTATAAGTATAGTTCATAAAACAAACTAAAAGCAGTTCTGACTAAATTCTATTTAGTTTAGTTCTAGCGAATTTCTAGACTTTTGTTGAAATATTTCACTATTTGATTTGTCAGTTATGATCTATAAAATCAATGCACAGTTTTTCATTTCAACTGTAACATTCAGTTGCTCTTTACTATAAGTTTGATTGTTTGTATAACTCAAAGTCTCAAGGATTTGAGGAACAATGAAAGAAAAAGCAGCAAGTCGCCAGAGTGAAATTCTTATGTAGGTTTCTTCGATAATTCATATCTGAGAATAAAGAAATCTGAGGTCTGTGGAGTACATGTGATACTTGATATATGTGCTATATATATAATTTCTTTAAGGTCTGTAAGAAAGTTAAACTGAAGTTTAATTAGAAGTTTTGCTCTGCACTGGTCTGTGAGAACCTAAGGTGAAATTGGTCCAAGAAATGTATTTATGGAGATAATCCTCTTGTACTCCCATGCACCTTGCATTTAGAGGGGAGTTATTTTCCAATAGCTTTTATAATTTTCATTCCTTCTTCAACTCTACTATTTTATTTATGCTTTATCACCTCATTCTACACACAGATATGTGCGTGACTTCACTGAGAGTCATGCACATATGCACATATTTCTCTCAAGGGAAAATGTGGCCTTTAATAAATATGCAGTGTGGCACAGTTGTGATTGAGGTAGGCAGAAGATGCATAACTTGATTATTTCAAAAACAGATTTCTTCAAACATGCCAAAGGCAGGTATATGTCAATCTAAAAGTTACGTGAATTGGAGTGTAAAAGGGCAACTTAACCATTTTTCAAATTATGCAGAAGTATGTTTGCTCATATTCCATAACTCAGAACCAGCTAGACTGGATTTTTACTACACTTCCCTAATAATTCACATTTGGGTAGTGAACAAACATGAACAATATTAGCACAACAGATCATGTTCTTAAACCTCTAAATGTCATAATAGAAATACCTTCTCAACCATAATTATGGCCATTGCCAGTGAGATGCTGTAAGAAGTAAAAAAAGACATTTTCCTCTTTGTTTCCTCATTTGAAATGTTTATTTACGTATCATTCCCCATGCTACCAGCGTTTGCATAGAGGCATTTAAGCTGGGCCCCTGATGAGGCTGGTTTACTGGCTGGAGTGTCTGGAATTCCTTTGTGTGGCTCTTCAGGTGCTCCCTGCTGACCTGTGATCCCCCTCCAGGCTCTGGGCATCTATTGCTGGCACTGGCATCAAACTGGTAGGAGTGGGATGGATTGAGGTTCCTCCCCTCTGGCAACTTTAAAGCCCTCCTCACCAGCCCAGTTTTAGTCCATCTAGCCCATTTTTGTCTCTCCTATGGCAGCAGAGGGAAAGGCTGTTAGAAAATTATTTAAAGATTGCTTGCTGGCATTGTTTTTCTCCATTGTGTGTTGTTTCAGCTCGTAGACACCGTTGAGCCCTTCATTACTGCCATAGCTGAGCATCCTTCTATTTTCCTCTTTACCTTCATGGTAAGAAAGTGCCATTGCTTAAATTTTATTGAACAGAGTGACACAGGGAATCAACCACAGAGTGAGAAACTAAACTTTCGTCTCCAGCTTCTTTACTAGCACCCTATCTAATAAAGTCAGTTATCCTATTTGACCCATGTGATTAACAAATATTAATTAGCAATTAACTTGGACAGAATTCTTGCCAACTCAGTTTAACCTAGCTGCTTTCATAGATGTTCATTTGTTTAGCCTTCTTCAGTGCGTATTTATTTGTTTCAAAGATCATGCAGTAGGTTTTCTTATCTGTTTAATGCAAAAGTGCAAATTATACAGATAGTGTTTACTATTCTAGGTAATGGTTTTTAACCAGAGCTCATTTCAAGTGTTAGTGATCATATTCAAGATGACTAATTGCCCTCAAAGCTCGTTAGCTGTAGTCTAAATTTTACAGTTTTTTTCTCCTTTGGTAAAATGACAGCTGTAAGTCAGGTTGTGGCCATATACAACATCACTATTTATATTTGCCAAAGACACTGATGCAACAGAGATGTTAATTCAGTTTACAAAAACTAAGTGCTTAGATAAATTGATTATAAATTAAATAGAGTAGGTTTTAACATGTGTTCAAACCACAGAGTTGCAGGACAGAGTATTTACATTTTTCTAAGAGAACTCCCAAAAACCCACCATTTATAACTGAAAAAATTGCTATTGAGTACTGTGTCAAATGTTATCCCATACTGATTTTCTATGCTTAAATTACAGTTTCTTGAGTTATATGCAGTAAGCTTGTACCACAGGGCTAAGAAAGCCCCTGTGAAATATCTAAGTAGCTCACAGAAACCTTGGAAAATCCTGTCAAATATAGGAAACCCTAAAAGGATCATTCAGATGTCCCTGAAGGAATTCAAAGATGATGTAAATGTCCTTGAAAATAAAACTTTATAATTGAAAATCTGACAGATCCTTCACCATAAAATCATAAATGCAACTCAAGTCAGACTTTTACAAGGGCTTAGACAGCAAGTTTTCAAAGCAAATCCTTGAAAGGAAATGTTGAGTTATTAAAACCTGAAAATTGTGAACAATGGATTGTTAGGTGACTAAAACAGCTGAAGCTAAAAAGAAAAAAATGATAAAAACATGGATTTGTATTTTCAATTTAAAACAATGAAATAAGAAGATCTTAAAAAAATTTTGAGCCTCCACAAAAATCACAGGGATAACCTGTGCATTGGAAGTTTTTCCATCTTCATTATTTTTCCCTGTATGATAAAGGTAGTGTCGATTTTTAATTTCTAGGATGACTTAGAAACTAAAGTGTCTTGCATGGTGATTAGATGTTGCTTTTTGGTGAGAATACATTGAACGATCCCCTAACAGTTTCAAAGATGTTCTGCCTAGTAGCCAACTCTCCAATCCCCCTCTCATAAATACTACAAAAATTATGTTGTTACAAAAATTATAAAAGTAAATATACCTTTGATTGTGAAAGATGTTAAAAATATTCGGTAGCTGTGGTGGGTTGACCTTGACTGGACAGCAGGTGCCCACCAAGCTGCTCTATCACTCCCCTCCTCAGCTGGACAGGAGAGGGAGAAAATAAGATGGAAAAAAACTCGTGGGTCCAGATGAAGGCAGTTTAATAAAGCTAAAGCAAAGGCTGCACACGGAAGCAAAGGAAAACCAAAAGATTTATTCTCCACTTCCCATCAGCAGGCAGTGTCCAGCCATTTCCCAGGACGTAGAGCTTCAGTACATGTAGTGGTTGCTCTGGAAGACAAATGTCATAATAACAAATGCTTCCCCCCCCTTAAAATTCCTTTTATTGGTTTTCTTGTTGCAAGTCTCTGCACACTATGTTGAAGCACAAAAATATACTACTCAGGTATGATTGAACTGGTTAAAAAAATATTGATATAAATTTTTAAGATCAAAGCAAGGGTCCTTTCTTTCCAAAAATAAAAATGCTGCTGCAAAGACCTACACCTAAATAACCAGTGAGGTGAAAAACAGCTGAACCTGCTTTTTTGATACCATTTTCTAGGAGGGTGATCTTCAATCACTTCAATCATGGGTCAATGAATAAAAAGGAAGTAAGTAATTTCACTGTTGATCAGTACCTGCCATCTTTACTTGTTTGCCCTAGGCTGCTGCCAGTCTCGCTGAGACTGAAATGTAATCCTGAAGGAGCAGAACTGACACAGTGGTTTTGACTTCGTTTTTGTCACTGAGATATAACACTATGTAAGGTACCCAGATTTTCTGCAGACTGTAGATTATGTGTCTCTTGAGGTAAATGTTTTGGATGTCAAGGAGTTGCTTGCAATATCAGTAGATGAGCAGAATAGACCTTCAACAGAAGGACCTGCTGCTTTTCAGCTTTTAGCAGGAATCCGCCAGGCTTCCATATAGTTCCTGGGCCAGGCAAGGAGATAACCTAGGCAAATGGACACTGCATGTGCAAACCGATTCACGCAGTTTTGCACGTGTGGCAAGTCTCAAGCAGCAGGCATCTGGGTTTGGACTCGCAAATGTTGGCAGATGGAAGACAAGTTGTAGGTCTCCTCAGTTACTCGCTCTATAGTTAGCACAGGTGAGCTATTACTAGCCATCTTCATTAAAGTCCCCTTAAACAAATTCCTTACAAAATCTTTATGACAAGTAAGGATCAGCCAGGAACCTCCTGTGATATTAAAAGAGAAGGGGAGGAGGAAGGATACAGTTATCTGAAAAGTAATATGAAAATTGGGATGTTTTTACTGATATTTTGGAGGCAAGCCAAACTTCTCATTTGGATTCGTGTTTGCAGTTTAGTTTGCCAGTCTTCCTTTTACATCCTGTAAAATAAGAGATTAATAGGAAAAACAAGGACACAGAACAGAGTTACAAAAGTGCTTAAGCTGTCAATCCAGGTATCAGACAGGTCGAGTTCCCCAGGCAGTAACTCCCTGCTCCTGCAGTGGCAAGCCTCGCTGCCTCCAAAGAGCTTGAGGAGAGCCATAGGATGCTTTGGATCCAGCAGGATCTGTTTCATGGCTTTCTCTGCTAGAAGAGTGCAGTAATGTGCATTAAAGACAACCTTTGTTGGTGGACTGGATAAATTTTACTAGTGAAATAAACTGAATTTAGCTGTACAAATAAATACTGTACCTTTGTGTAATAGGTGGAAGGAAGAGCTTCACAGCTAAACACAGCAGGCCAAATTCTGGGGTTCCTGAAGTGCTAAAGCTTCTGCCAGGTTTGGTTAGAGTTTTGTATAAGCTGTAAAACACAAACTGAAGAAAGTCTTCAAGGTTTGATTCATTGTACCTGTTAAAATCCCACACCCTTTCCTTTTGCACTGCTCTCCCTATGAATGAAAACGCAAGTTGAGTGAAGTTTTCTGGCAATTACCTTTCCGAGAAGAAACAAGCAAACAAAAGAACCATCAAGGAGCCATGCAGAGGCTTTCAGGAAGTCATTTAGAAGCTTGAAATTCTGCCTGAAAGGAGTTTTCCTTTTCTCATTGAACTGATTGCTTCCTCCTTTGGTATCGCCTCCTCTGCCCTGCAAATGAAAACATCCAGTCCTGTCTTGCTGGAGAGACTTAATGGATGAAACAGTTTGATACTGGAAATGATCTCTACTCTGCTAGTCAAGCTCTTTTTGTCCCAAATGGATGCTGCATATGGCTGATTTTCCCCACACAGAATAAGAAGTAAACAGAGACTGATAGATATTGGCTTTCCATCATCTGAACTGTCAGCTGCTGTACATTAAGAAGTTATCTATGCCTTTAATTGTGAGTAGGAGAGGGATTTAGAGCTTGCAGGAGCATAATTGTTTCACAGTAAATCTACAGATAAGCCCCTCTTCCTTACTGCCCACACACAGTTCCACTGACTTTAAAATATTAAATTGTCCTTTTCCCTTCAAATAGTGGTGCCTAAAGCAAGATCTATTATCCTGAAGCCTTCTTTGTAGCTTAGACTCTAATGGGATGCCGATATTGCAAACCAATAACCAAAATGAGGAAATATTAAAATGAGGCATAAGGCTGCTTTATTACTGCTGTATTTCTTTACTGCATTAATTTTGAAACATGTTTCCATGTTCTGTCTAATCCCAGTCTCAGTGTTAAGAGTTTTGATAATTGACAAGTTTCTTTCTCATGTGACCTGGAGACAAGGTGTAAACATGTGGGAGGGCAAGGGAGGAGAGGATTTTTATCTTTTAATGTGCCAGAGACTGGGAAATTTTCCTTTCAGTTTACGTAATCAGATAAAACAGGCTTGGTTTGATGTTTACATCTCAAAGTTTGGTGAATTGCTTAATCCTTGTTATGGATGGGTTTGAATTCAAGTTAGCAAATAGCTTAAGAAAATCAGGTCAATGGTCTTGTGATTAAATAAATATCTGCAGTCCCCCTGGGCTTGTCTTTGTTTCTTTTGAGCTCCAGCAATCTTGTCTTGATCGTGCGGTAAGGATACAAGAATATGCGCCTATTTAGCAAAAAGTACTTGTGTAAATGAGCTAATGAGCAATTGCAGTTGCTTGTATTCCCCAGCCTGCCTGAGAAGACAAGTGACTTTGCTTATTGATATTATTAATAAAAGAGGAATGCACATTAGAAAAATATCTCTGTTTATCCATCCTCTGTTCAGTGACAGTAATTTACAATACCATTGCTCACGGATGTAATATCAAGTGATTTCTCATTTAGGGTGAGTCTAATTGCATTCTTTGAATCAGTGGGTGATGCAAGGGAATCAGGAGACAGAAGAGACAAAGGCTGCTTGCACCAGCCCCAGGCAGGACACGCCGTTCCTGTCCTACCTCTCTAAACAAGCAGGACAACTCACATCATGCTGGTCACATCCTCAGAGATTTCATGTGACAAGAGTGACCAGGTCAGGGGACACAGAGATGTGGGTGGAACTGCAGCTCATGTCCAGGTGGGCTTCCTGCTCCAAGGACCCCATAAACCTGGGTATCACCAGTGAAACTGGTACAGTTTCTGAGTGAGCTAATGCCTCCTCTGTCCCCTTTGCCACACAAAGCAGCCAGTTATCCTAGTGTCAAGGTTATTTGGCATTTTTACAGAGAGATACATGACTATAGATAGTTTATTTTTGCCTTGACTTCTATTTTTTATTCCTACTGTCCTCTTTCTTTTCATTCGTTTCATGAAAACAGTTCTCCTAACACATACAAAGAGGCATACTGAAAAATAAAATGTGAGATAAATTATAGGAATAAAACATTTTGACATTGTGCAACTTCTTTTAAAATGAGCGGGTGCAGTAATAACATTTGGCTTGGTATTTCCTCCAACAAAGAGGTAATCTACTTTCATAGCTACCTTAGATGACAGGATGATGTTAAAGGAATATTTAATAATTTGTGGGATTTTTTGTGCTTGACATCTGTCTTTCCATTTTAATTGAATTAATAGAATTCTCCTTTGTGTTCAGTGTGTATTGCAATAACCATTTAGCGCTAAAATTTTCAGGTAGGACTTCAAATAGCATTTTGTATGCTGAACAATGTTGAATAGAAAATACAATTCTCTTTCTTTTCCCTTCTTATTTTTCTAAGATGATGAAGTGGAGTGTATACTGTTACAAAACCAGCAGAAATGACAAAGTCGGGATGTGATCCCAGTATTCTTTATGAACGATGCAATCATATAGCTCAATGAATGTACAAACCTAAGTAGAAGAATGAGAAGACTTTGACAATAGCACCTGAGATTGGCTTGACTCCGTATTTACTGGCCTCTGAATCCAAGCAATTTTTGTGTGCTTGAGCAAGTACTCATAATGACACTACATTTTAAAGAGAATAGTATTCATATTATTCTGTGGGTACTTGGCTACAGGGAACAGAAATATATCTACATAGGGAGAAAACAGGCAAATGGAAGTCCAATAAAGTGTTAATTGGTATCGCTAATGACAACCACAAAATAAGGTGGTGGAAAAAGAAGGGAGTTGACCACTGACATTGTTCAACAACCCATAATAGTATAATATTAATCTTGAAACACTGACTTGTGGACTAGCCAGTAAATTGCATAAATTACTTAAGGGCCTTTAACATGTAAATGTTTAATGATTTATGTCATTTGCAATATGCAGCATGTCACATCCTATTGCAATACTCAGTATGTTATGTGTAACCATCTATCCAGGCTATTGTTGCTAAATTTTCCTAGCTCTTGGTTGGTATATGAGAGAACAAAATTCCATCTCCTTATATAATTTTAGGAAACAAAATGAAAATTTAAAGCTACATGGAAACCATTCATTATTTTGATGTTGAAATTTCTTCTCTAAGAATCTATCCAGAGCCAAGAGTTTTCCCAGACGCCAGGGCTGTTGGTTATAACTGGTTGTCAAGAAGCTGACTAACAAAAAAGCAGACAGTTTCTGATAGTTATTAACTTTATTCACTTAGCTTATTATTAACTTAGCTTAATAGCTTTTCAGTTTTATTGAGCACTGCCAAGTTAGTTAACTGAGAAAAAAGTCTTTTAGAAGAAATCCAGTCTTCTAAGATTTGGGCAGTTTCAGACTTTTCAATGACTTTCTTCACTGATGCTTAATTTGTTTGTATCAGTCAATCATATTACTGTACCTTGATTGTTGCCACTGATCTCAAAATGTTTATAAGCAGATCAAAGAATATCTTCAGATGCTTTGGTATTTTCATTACACATAAATGAAATCTGAACCGATGAAGCTGGCTATTTATTGAAGAGGGATGTAAATATGGAACTTCATGCCTCCAGGGCTTTGGTTTGATGATAGATAGGAGAGCTATGTCAGTTATGTCGGTGGTTGCAGTAAGAGGAATGTTTTAAAAAAGATATCCTCACCTTTTCAGTTCAGTAGGGGCATTTAATGTTCTTGTGTCAAGCAGTCCCTCTTTTTAATTTTGGCTGTAGATATTAGGAGTCTGGCTGATGTTGTGTACGTATTAGAGCACATGTGTGTGGATATGTGTGTGTATGTACATACACATTCACACTCAGACAATTTGTTTTGCATCTTCTGGGATGGATGCAGTGTAAGAAAGGAATTTTGTATCAACTAAGAAGAACTTTCTACAATAAAAATATGGAAGAGTTACTGGAACAGAAACAGCTAGGGATGAGTTTTGTAACGTGCTGAAAAGCTTTACTCTGATACATGGGACTGGTGGTCTGCTTAGAGTCATATATACGTGGTACGAGTCTGCTGAGCTAGAGCTGGAAACTGCATTTTGCAGGATCAAGCAAATCCCAGTGAGATTTTGCCGACAAAGATTTGACCCATACAGATTGATAATATATACTCTGAAATCTTTGTCAGTTGAACATTTTTACAGCAATAATCTTCTTGCAACAGGATTCAACATAGTCATGTTGTCTCAGAAGATGGTACTGATTAACCACTGGAAAGTCAGAGGATATGGAAGCATTTGACCTGGAGAGCTTTTTTCCTCATTTCAATAAATGGTCCTTATGCTGACCTACCTCTGTCACCAATCAGCTCAAAACCTTCCATCCACAAAACACGAAGGGGGAGGCAAAGTTGGTCTTCTAAGGATTTTAAGGAGAAACTGTGGGTTTTTTTATTCTCCGCCCACCCTTGGCTTTCTCTCTTGTCCCAGAGAAAGCCCTCATCTTCTCCCTCCACTCCTGAGTTCTTTGTTCATGAGCAGAAGAAAAGGTTGATCTAAATGTACTAAGACACATGCTTCTATATTTATTTCAGCTTTAAGAAGGAAAAGCAATGCCTGATCAAGGCTTCCACTTCAATGAAACAGAGGTTTTTCACTGACTTTTAAAAGTGTGAGATCAGTCAAAACAGCTCCATCACAAAAACAATAAGGTACAGAAAATGTATTTGTAAAAAGTAAATGCTAGTGCTAGAAAGCAAGCAAGTAACTTTTTTATCAAAAAAAAAGAGCTTAAAAGTCATTCACTATACTGGAAGAGCTTCACAATCACATCCTGGTACCAGAAGTGCCATTTGATGAAATGTATTTTATCAAATTTCAATTTATTTCTTATTTGCAAATGAAAGATATGACGTTGGCTTTCTATTCAGATACATCTTTAACATAAAGCATCAAAGAGTAGTGACATGAGAAAAAAAAGTTTGAGAAAGTTTAATTTGGCACTAAACAAGAACTTCATACTGAACAATGACAGATTTAGCTGATGGTTTCTGTCCCACTGATTACCTTTATCTTCTGTGCAGCTTATGAATGAGATGGATTTACTCAGTGGTTCATGTATTTATTATGAAGCACTTCATGTAACGAGAGCACTGTTCTTCTATGCTATATGGCTTTTAAGTGGATCAATACTCAATGAAATTGTTTATGTAATATTACTTTAAATGTGCTGATTTATGAATAATATCAGTTTCAATTTCCCCTTTGTACTTATAGACATGAATATACTTCCAGCAATAATCTTTGAGAAATGCAAATAATCTGCTTCTACTTTTCTTGGTTCCACCTTGAATTTTGCTCAGATAATCTTAGTGTGTGTCATGGTTTAACCCCAGGCAGCAACTAAACACCACGCAGCGGCTCACTCACTCCCCCCAACCCAGTGGAATGGGGGAGAGAATTGGAAGGAAAAAGGTAAAACTGGTGGGTTAGGATAAGAACAGTTTAATAAAACAGAAAGGAAGAAACTAATAATGGTAACAATAACAATAATAAAATAACAGTAATAATAATAAAAGGATTGGAATATACAAAACAAGTGAGGCACAATACAATTGCTCACCACTTGCCCACCAATGCCCAGTTAGTTCCCGAGCAGTGATCCACCCCAGGCCAACTCCCCCCAGTTTGTATACTGGTCATGACGTCACATGGTATGGAATATCCCTTTGGCCAGTTGGGGTCAGCTGTCCTGGCTGTGTCCCCTCCCAACTGCTTGTGCCCCTCCAGCCTTCCTGCTGGCTGGGCATCAGAACCTGAAAAATCCTTGACTTAGTCTAAACACCACTCAGCAACAACTGAAAACATCAGTGTGTTATCACCATTCTTCTCATACTGAACCCAAAACATAACACTATAGCAGCTACTAGACGGAAAATTAACTCTATCCCAGCCAAAACCAGGACAGTGTGGTTTTATTTATTTTATTAATTTTCAAAAATCAGTATTTATAGTCCTTTTGAGTTAGCTCACTCTGGGCTTGGGCTATTGGCAAACTGGTGTAAAATGGTTTAGAAAGTTATTTCATTAGATTCTAATGACAATATTTCTTCATCATTGAGAACGCTTTTTGTTTGTATTGCTCTTGCATTTTATAACCTGCAAAAGAAATTTGAAATATTAGGAGCAGATGCTGGGAGGACCCTGTGCAGATCTTGCCTTATGTAGAGCAACTCACTTGCCGAGAAAGGTTCTGTTAATGCTAAAATGATTTTGGTGCACATTAAGGTCAAGCTCTGTCTCTGCGAACTCTCGAGACCTAGCAGTGCCACATGCAGTTAGCGTTAGCCAACTGATGTCCTTGTCAGTGGAGGACAGACACCTTTGGAGAGCGATGAGGTCCACCCGGAGCTTCGGCTCCGAGCACAGCTGTTCCTGTCTCCTTCCATTAGCAGGGAAGGGAACAGACCAGTCTCAAGTTCTCTAACCTTTAGAAAGCCGGAGTTAGGCGAGAGGAATTGCAGCCTCAGCAGCTCAACGCATTACTGCAGCCCTTGTCCCGCTGGGCTACAAGCACGGCCGACAGCGCGGCGGTACCTCAGAGCAGCGGCTACCACCGTGCTGACCCGAGCATTTGGGTGCAGGCGTCCCCGTGGGCACCCCAAACCGTCCCGACGCCAGCCCCTGCCCCAAGGTGTTCGAGCGTGGGAGGACGCGAGCTTTCAGCGTGCATCGCCGGCGGCATGCGTCCAGGCTCCGGCTCGCTGGCTGAGCGTGGGGCTGCTGTGATGGCAAAAAAAAGGGCTTGGGGTGAAGGCGGCAGGGGGGTGAGTAGATGCAGCTGGGTCACGGTTAGTGATGCTGGGGAGAGAGCTGCAGAGGTGCATTATGTATCAGGAGGAATGAACATAACCGGTGGGTGGGGAAGGAAAGGACAGTGACACGTTTTTTCCTGCACACGTGCACGGCCTGACGGAGAACCAGGAATTGCTGTTATCAGCACCCAAGCTACCTTCAAAGACAACTCAGCAAATTAATTTGAAGTGCCCTGCTATAATATTTTCCCAGTGCCTCTCGCTCCCAGAGCACACATTAGGACCAAAGCTCATTTTCTCACACTGAAAAATCCTGACACATATAGTATCAAGTACTGCTCACTAGGATTTCATTAAATAACTAAGAATTCACTGTCGGAGCTGAAGTTATTATTCAAGAGTCGTGCTCTCATGAAAAGGCTTTTTTCTTGTCTTTAAATCTTCTTTTAATGCTGTGGGTTTCATTCCGTTTGTTGTAAGGAAATTACTTGAGTTGTCTCAATAAAAGTTTAAGCAGTCTTTATTCTGTAACTAAAAGCATGCACAGGAACAAATCATTCCAAAGATATATATATCAAGTATATGCAAACTCTACAGAAGCATCTTTTTGGAAGCAATTTTGAAAACTACTTAAAATCATACAGTCAGACATAAGTCCGATAAAAGAAACAGGTAAAATATGCAGAATGAACTTCTCAATTTATGCTTGTTTGTGAACATTTACTACTAAGAGATGTTAAAACAGAATAAGTAATATTTACAAACAGCTTGCTCGCTCTCCTCTTACCACTTCCAGCATTTCTGAAATGGAGACAAATCTCTGAAAAAAAAATTTATTGTTTTGTAGCGAGTCATTTTGGGCTAAATTCAGGCATGAGATAAGTGCTACTTTTAAGTCATTAAAATTGCAAGTGTGTACAACTCTTATGAGGGTTCTGGTCCTGGGTAGAATTAAAAAATTATAATCCTTGCTTCACTTCAATAAAAAAGTGGGATGTCACATTCAGCAAAGCTTCTAATGGTCATGTATGGTACCTGGCTTCTAATACCAAAATGGCTGTGATCAAATATAAACTAGGTTCATGAAAAAGAATGGCCCAGGAGAAATTCTGCTGTTCCTTACCCTGTCGTCAAGACAGACAGTTTTTCTGGAGAGGAGGAAGCCATACATGGTGAGACAGTGAAAGGGAAGATCTCAACCGAGTGTACAGAGGGAAAAGCGGCTGCTCTGATCACTCGGTTGTAGCACGGAGAGCGGGATGGCCATCTCTATGTGGTCTCACGTACCTTACCAAGGCCTCATGGAGAAATCTTGGCCAACATTATAGCTAGGGCTGTAGCTCCCAAACTACGCTCATGAATACATGCTGTTCAATATAGCTCTGAGGAGATGGTCTGGACTCCCTGCGGAGGAGGAAAATCTTCGCACAAACTCAGAGTAATTCAGCCTGGGCAAAGTCTGAGTACCAGATATTTTTCAGTGATTTAGAGGTCCAGGTTTCACTGGTAATAGACAAAGAAGGGATGTTACCAGTTTTTACTGCTTGATAGAGCTTAACTTGTTTGGCTTAGCCCAACGTATAGCAGAAACCATAATGTCTTACCAGACATGCTATGTTAAAGCCTGGAGACTTTTGTTATACTGAAGCATGAGAGTTCTCAGGAAGTTAAACTGTGCACCGGACAGAAACCAGAAGAAACCAGAAGTGTCAGCAGTGCACAGGCCAGTGTAATAGCAAAGGAGCAGGTACCTGCGCCAGGCAGCACCCTCCCTCCCTCTGCGCCCGCTCTCCAGGCGAGTAAGGGGCAGGCCAGTGTCTTCCTGCACTAAAAGCACTTCTGAATTCTGGACCAGGTTCCACCTGGAAATAGATGGCTCTCTGGCCATCCCCGCGGTAGCCCCCGTCTTCAAGGAGTCCTCAGAGGCCACGTCAAACCCATTCTTGGTCTACACGTGGCTCACGAGCAATGGATATGTCACCTCCAGCCTGAATCAATCTCTCCAGCTGTGGTAGATACGCAGCTTGCCCCAAGACCCTACTTGAATTCTCCCCAAAAAAGAGGACACCCTCCATCCCTGTGCAGCCAGCGCTGTCTGTCGTGTCTCTGTGGCCTCGGACATTTCTGTGACATCGGCTGCGGTGCACGCGTGGCCAGCTGCCCTGGGTGCCGTCCCCGTCCCTGCCGCAGGTGGCGATTCGGACAGCTCTATGTCTTTGTGAGCAAGGTGAACTGCATTTTCAGGTACGAATATCTTCCTCACAAAAAATATCTGCCTCACGGAGGCAGGAGTTTAATCTCTTTGTATTGAAAAATTAGGACAGGCGTAGGTGATCTGTTAGGTGGTACCAGGAGGTGAACAAATTAAAATGTAAGAGTCATGACCGTGTCCGACTTTCTAATCTTATTCTTGCCTTGAGCCAATGTGTGAGCAATAATTACACTCTCTGGTGAGCTGCT
Source organism: Haliaeetus leucocephalus (assembly GCF_000737465.1). Lineage (NCBI taxonomy): Eukaryota > Metazoa > Chordata > Aves > Accipitriformes > Accipitridae > Haliaeetus > Haliaeetus leucocephalus. The sequence goes on from NW_010972631.1 coordinate 5,951,922, forward strand.
CTATGGACACGAGTAATTATAATCCCCGAAACACAAAAACATGTATCTCTCATTGTAATGAAGCACAGAAGTAAATAAAAATAACAGGACTAGAACTAAATATTCAGAATGTCATTTATATGCTTGGCTTTAGTCAGGCAGCTCAAGTTTTACATAACAAGGAAGTCTGCAAGTGGAAGTCTGGCCTTATAAGTGGAGTTTGTGTGAAGAGTAGTCATTAGAGATATTTGTCCAATACCTGAAAAGAAAATGGTTATTCAGTTCAAATATTTCATTAGGTAGTAAACAAAGTGAGAAGCTTGCAGAGATACACTGCTTCTAAAGTTAAAATACAATTCTGTGCTCAGTTTCTGTGGTAACTAGCTCAGTAACATTAACTCATTCAATATTCCAGCCCTGTTACATTAAAATCCTAAAGTACTTACCAAAAAGTAAATATAAAATTATAAAATTCATGTGACTAAATGTAGTTAGTTACTGTAGACTCCTCTTAGAGTCAGTGCAGATCTAGGGAGCAACTCAGTTCATCCTAGAGTACTGTAGATATGTGTCTTTAATCAAAAAAATCTACTGTAGCAATATAAAAAGTTTAGACTTAGAAATCTGTTCTCCATGTGCTCAGATTTCATTAAAATAAAGCTGATACCAAACTTTCTAGGTATCCATAAAATGTATAAAGCTTACCAAGCAAAAAGCTGCAGTGGAAGCCTGTGCTGGCCACACAGCCGTCAAGACAGATTTGGAGATCAGTCAGTTCAGTTCAGTCTGATTTTTCTATTTTTGTAGGGAAATCGACTACATGGCTACATAAATTCACATCGTTTCCAGCGCTTCCACATTTCCTTACCTGAAAGAACCCAGCACTGAAACATGTATGTGGTGGAAATCCTGGTTCCACTGAAGTCAAAGGGAACATTTCCTTGATTTCAGAAATGCCAGGATTTCACCCAGGGACAAGGTTGGTTGATCTGCACCGGGAATGAAGATAATCCCCCAAACTTCAAAACAAAAGCAAACAACCCCACCTTGTCTGGCGGGTTCCTCATTTCATGTTCCATCAAGGCATCTGCAGGCAGCTCTGTCGTAGGGAACAGGGTGTCTTGTGCTTGAGATGTGAACAAAGAGAGGAGTGCTGGAGTTCAGCGATGACTCACATCTGGCAGCGCATATTCCTGTCACTTCTGAGCGGCACTGCCCTGCTCTGCTCCACGGAAACATTTTAAATGACGTGGGAGATGTTTTATGTGGAGAAGCAAAGCACTCTGTACGTGACTCACAAAGATCTCGTTATTATTTTATCCCTTATTCAAATTACTCTTTAGATCAAGATTGTATTAATACTCATAATTAATTTGGCCTTACATAATGCTTTTAAGCCAAGTATCTCACAATGCTTCTTGAGCATTATCTAATTAAGCTAGTCACAATATCCCTGTGATGTAGTCAAGGAATCAGCGTGGCTCGTTTCATCCACCGCCAAGAAGCAGTCACCGCTGGGGTCAAGTAAGGCAGCTGCTCACTAATGCATAGTGGCATTGCGCCACACTTTGGGAGAGAAAGTGAGAAATAGCATCCCTAATTGGAACTACAGGGTGATTAAGGGAGGAAAATGTAATTATCTGTAATTTCAGATTTAAAGGTGATAACTCGTCTTTTCCTCTGAAGATTGTCAAAGGCTCTTTAATGTCCAGTTGGTGTTTTAGCTCATGGTACAGATGTCTCATAGAATACCACAGGTCCTCCGGTACCCTCTGGTCATAGTCTTGAGAGGAGTGCCTTACCATGTTATGATTTCATGGCCAATTTTACTTTGAAATTCTGTATCTACACATAGCATTTACTCGCCCGAAGTAAATAGCTAGTGTGATTCTTTGATTGTAAACCCATAAGCAGCTGCCAATATTTAACATTTCTCCCTACAAGGCTTATTTCAAGTAGTGTTATTATCCCCACTGTACAGAAAGCAACTGAAGCACTGGGAAAATAAATTGTCTTCCTCTACATACTGAGAAAGCCAGTGATTAAAAGGTCATCAAATCTTATTTTCCAGGCCTATGTTAGTTTGCTAAGCTCTTACTCATCCTTCTTTCTGCCTGTTAAAATATCCCTAACGCTCAGCCTGTGTGACAAACTCTCTCTGTATTTTTGATACCCTTGATTAAAATACAGCTTGAACACAGAGTCTGAAATATTCTGCCTAACAGGACAGCTTTCACATACCCATTTTCATTTGCTCCTCTACTAAAACAAAATTTGAACAAAAAAACCCCTACTAACCCCACTGGCGCAGAAGGTCCCCAAGCCTCTTTTGGACAACTGCTCCCCAAAACAGGAGCACCCCGTTTGCACGTCCTGCTGCTTCAGCCCAGACCCATCCCCGTGGGGAAACGCAAGAGGCACCAGTCACCCAGGTTCTTCAGGGCTTCTTCACAGGCTGAGGCGTGCGGGACACACAGCTTCGGGATCCTGCCAGAGAGGGACAAACGGCTTCACATGCAATTCCCTCTTCTTGGGAACGGGCAGGAGGAGCAATCCCATGGACAGGAGAGTCACTGAACACAGCTCGAAACTTCACAGCTTCTTGCAGCCGGATCAGGCTGTAGCGATCTCCTGTAAAGTCCTCGGTAGCATGGAAAACGGCAGATATCGCTAAGGAATCTTTGCATAAGATAAAAACCTGATCTTAATTTAGATGCTGAGAGACAAAGGATCTGCTGTGTCTCTAGGTAAAGTGTTGGAATGGAAAATTACACTCGCTACTGAATAGCAGAGACTTGACTGAATGTCTGGCCGCTCAGTCTCCGTTATAAGAAAACATGTCCCTTCTAGGTATTTATAAACAATTTTGCTGAGACAGGGGAGGAGCCCGAGCAGCCCAGATATTTTTGCCAGGGCCTAGAAAAGCCAAGAGGGCCAGAAAAATCACCTTTCTCCATCCTGCTGGTAGTATAGCCATTTTTCAGACCACGGCTTTCATGTGCGTATCTTTCTTTCAGTTCCTCTGTAACAGAATGTGTATTCTTATGAAGCAAGAAAATGGAGAAAATTGATAAGGAACATGCTAAGGATTCCTGATGAATATTAAATTTTGAGAAAGCATAGCCACTACTGTAGCACCTGGAAGATACATGTCTTAAAACACATAGAAAACCATCTCTAAACCCAGTATTTTTACCATCTAGTAATGATATAATCTGCAGTGACTTACACCATCCTCCATTTCATGAAAACTGTGAGAAGTGATGTACATTATTATCGTCAAGGGAGCAGACAGTCGACATGACCATTCCCAAGATGAAAACAGCTTTGCAAGATGACCTTTAAGTAGAGCTCCTGTGAGGATGAAAATTCCAGTTCTTGGATGATTTCATTCCTCCTGAAATCTTGATGCTTTCAGATACTTTATGAAAGAACCATTCTAGAAAAAAATGAATCCATCAAAGTTCATTTTTCCAGTTTTCTGATTATAGAATAATTACAATTTTGAAACAAAGTAATTCCTGAAGGAAAAAAATGCAAAGAAACATTTCAGTCTGCAAAAGTGTTGCAACAAAAAGTTCTGACGTGCTCAATCTAGCTCTATGTTATTTGGGTTAAAATTAACACAGTTTCCCATTTTACCAGAGCAGAACATCTGTCAAAGTTTTAATAGCTTTTGTTGTGTTCTTTAAGCAACTTCACTCACTTTAAATTAAAAAAATGATACTCTATTTCAGGGAGAATTCTTTTCAAAGGAAGTTAAATTCTCCTTCCAATTACACCCCAAAGTATCCACATCTCCTTCACAGTACATAATAAATTCCAGATGACTTTATTAATTGCGTTCACTATGGTGTGCATCATGAACAGCTGCAGCTTCACAGTCACAGTGGCTGCACTTATATTTTCTTTGAAGAAAAATGCATGCCCTATCTCCTCAAGAGAGAGGAAGAACATCTCTAGGGTCAGCTACTAATAGCTGAAAAATGCTGAGTTCATCGCATTGCAGGTCAGGAAAACACATATTGGGGGGTGGGTGAAGTTAGCTTCAGGGGGCTAAAACTTAGAGAAGTCAAGGTTGAGCTCTTCATAGTGATGAGGGATGTGGGCTCCTAGGTGATTCATCTCACTCCAAATGAGGTACCTAATTACACACCTTCCCTAAATCAGGGAAAATAATTGCAAGTTGGAAATTCCTGTTATTCTCTGCTGACACTAAAGGGAATGAAAGGTAGCTAACTCACTCCTTGATAACTGACTTTGTCTAATTTTGGTGAGATGATCCTACCCTAAGTGCCTACAATTATCTTCAAATGCTATTTTTGAACTGCTTATGGATTTGATAAACGTTCCTAAAACCGACAGGAAGCCATCCAGCCTGGGCAAGTGCCAGGGATGACATGCCTAAGGGTGATGCTGGAGCAGTGGCATTAGCATTGCTAAGCGTGCAGTGACAGTGCATTATAAACTCATATTTCAGGTTTAATTCTTCAAACAATATTGCATTTGAGTGAAAGAATGGATAAACGTGTTGCTTGAATATTGCTATAACTGTACCTGCTGCTGTACATAAAGTGGATGGAACAACAAAGCACAGTAGAAATAATGAAACACAGTGCCGTAACCCAAGCAGAATGACCAGATGTCTTGCCTTGGCACAGATTTGTGAATACTTTGCTATGTGCAGAACATACAAGACCTTTGATCTTATTTGCATGAATTTACACAAGAAGTGAAAATATTATTTAGAGCCCGGCTTAGGTTTTAAATGTGTGTGTGCTAGTGCAAAAGTCTAGCTGAAGCAATCAGTTGTTAGAAATGTTAAATGAAAGCATTGCTGCATGTCATTGCTCTATTAGGATTTAGAGGCACTTAGGGAGAAAAGTGTAGACAACCAGCTGCACTGATACAAAGGGACTGAACTCTCCTCTTAACAGTATTGACACATCACGGCTGGCAGAATAGCAGAAATGCCTAAATTAAAAGTTAATTTGGGTATCTATCTCCACATTGTGTGTCAGTTTGACATATTCTAAGTTGCCTTCAGTGGGACCACACAGAAGTTACAGAGGAGACAGTAAGCCAGTTCTCAAAACTTTACAGCGTATGTTTTGCTGTACTGCTGAGATCTGCTTGGCTTTACTAGCCAAATTCAAGATGCATGAAATGTCAGTGATCTCCCTCTCGTTGTAACCATTTACCGCATGGCAAAATTGGATCACTGGTAAAAAGGGAAAAAACAGGTGATGGGGGAATGTAAACAAGAGAAAACCAGTGGAGATTCTCCTAGAAAAATGGTCAGGAGAGTTATTTGCACTGAAACAATAAAGGGCACCTCAAATGCTAAACAGTTCAACATCCTACCCGATAAACCATACTTAACCGACTACACAAATTAAGACCACTATAAATAAATTCAGCCCCCACCTCCATCAAGGCAGACGGAACCCCAAGTACAAAAGGAAACATCGCATTTCTCAGTCGTACTCCGTCGACCAGGAGAACAGATGGCCCCTAATGGCATGCCCTGAAATGTCTAATTACATCAGAAACTTTGTATGGTTTTTCTGGACTTTTAATTGGTTCCCCAACTGTGTGTGAAGAGAGCCAAATGTTTTAATAGATTAAATAATAAATATCAAGATAGACTGTGTTACAGCATGTACAAGACCTTGCTGGGTTATTGTTAGTGTGGATTTAAAAGATACGGCAGTGCAGGGAGGGATTCAGCCCTGCGAGTCTGGACTGTCATGCAGACAAGCTATACTCATTTCTTTGGAAGTCTTTCTCAGAACAGGGTGGGTACCTTGCCATCCCACAAAATAGAACAACAAGTTGTGTATGATAACAGCTTTAGGGTCACTAAGAATTTCGCCTACATAAATGACACGAGAAGAGGAATGGCTGGTAACTATAGCAACCAATAAAACCCTAATAGGAGAGGGGAATGGACGTTACACATCAGCATGCCAAACTGAAATGTAACAATACAACTAAAAGATTAACAATATATTGCAAAGATCTAATCTACTGAAATAATAAAACGTTTTATTTATACTTTTAAAAGAATTAATGTATATTTAATGACTGAGATGTAGTTAAGTACCTAAACAGTAGCAAAACAATGTATAAACAAGTTCACAAACTCTTGTTAACAAACAACAGACACAGAACCTAAGCATTAAGCGAGGCAAGAAAAAATTGGCGACAGCAAACGTGTTTTTCAGTGTGCACTGAATTCAGAAACTTATCTAGAGATATAGGATCTATACCTCCATTGCTCAAAACCTTGTGTAAAGTTTCCCTCTAGTAATACAGGCCATAGGAAAGCATAGCAGTTCTGCTACTTTGGTCAGTCACATCATTTAATCCAGGTTGTGATCATGCTGTTTAACCACATTAAATTTCGTGCCACAATTAGAAAGGCTGTTCCAAAATGTTGTTGCTCTGATGCTTGAAAACCTTCTTTTAGGGATAAATTTATTAATGTCCAGTTTATACCCATTTGTTCTTGCGCCAGAAGTGGCTATTAGTTCAAATAGCTTTTCTCTGGTGTATTAACATGCAATGTTATAGACACGCAACATTTTGTTAGGCTCTGAAAGCCAAGTTCCTCTCAGAAGACAGAATCACAAAAATGCTTTGGGTTGGAAAGTGCATTTAAAAGTCATCCAGTTCCAACCCCGCTGCCGTGGGCAGGGACACCTTCCACTAGAGCAGGTTGCTCCAAGCCCCATCCAACCTGGCCTTGGACACTGCCAGGGATGGGGCATCCACAGCCTCTCTGGGCAACCTGTGCCAGTGCCTCACCACCCTCACAGGGAAGAATTTCTTCCTTACATCTAAACTGAAGCTACCCTCTTTCAGTTTAAAACCATTACCCCTTGTCCTATCACTATAGTCCCTGATAAAAAGTCCCTCCCCATCTTTCCTGCAGCCCCCCTTTAGGTACTGGCAGGCTGCTGTAAGGTCTCCCTGGAGCCTTCTCTTCTGCAGGCTGAACAACCCCATCTCTCTCAGTCTGTCTTCACAGGAGAGGTGCTCCAGCCCTCTGATCATTTGATAACCTTTCTTTTCCCTAATTATCTTGGAAGTCTTTCTCTGCTTTTCAGCGTGTTTAATTCACTTGTATAACCAGCTATAACTGTACATTGCATTCCAGGTAAACTCTTGCTTGAGTACTCTTTAGTACCTCCCTATCCCTGAGGATAGTTTTTATATGGCTGCATCAAATCAGTCTATCACAGGATCACTACCAGCTATCAATTTTTTTTTGGTCTATTGCTCCAACAGATGAGCTAATTTACTGCAGAAACTCCTTAATCCTTGGCCTTATGTTTTGTGCTACTGAATGTTGTCCCATTTCTATTAACCCAATCATCAACTCAACTCATCATGGTGCAGAAACCTATATCCCAGTTATGGTTGTTATTCCATTATGCTTGTTATTCTTGTACATGTGGCTATGTAATAATAACTGAGCCTTATCATTATTATTTGTATGTGTCCTCCAGCACATACCTGCATACCATACACCAGCAGTTAACCCAAGAGCTCCCTCTCTGGGTAGTACTACAGATGTTTTCTGAACCACCTGTGGTGGTTTGTCCCAGAGGTTCCTAGTGCTCATTGCCCAAATACCAGGACTCTGTAAGGTCCGCTCCCTGCCCTTTCATGCAGATCCTAGTTGCTACCTGTATATGGACTGTAACTTTGCAAAAAGCCTGGCTTTCAGGCACTGCCCCCTCATGCCCATTTCGGGCACTTCTACCATGAAAGAGCTAAATTGCATTCGATGAGGTTGTCAAACCCCACTCCCCCACCCCTCCCTGGGGGTTTTGGCCAGCTGCAGTTCTGCAGTGCATACCCAAGCACTCAGTAAACAAGATGGTTATGTCTATGCCAGTAACCGTACCAGTCCCAAGGTCCGCTCCTTAATCCCCAGGCCGACTGGCTTAGACTGGCTGTGCCCATACTGCTCATTTTTCTCAGCCTCCAAAATGGGGTGCCCACTTCCAAACTGCCTGTTGTGAACGGACCCTGGCACGGGGCAGCCTGTGCTCTGGAGCTGCTCAGCAGGGTACTAACTTACTCAGCTCAAAATGTGCCAGGGACTGGTTTAACAAGTCATCAATGCATACATTTGATTGCATCAGTGTAAATTTTCACTGAAGACAGCCGCAATGATGCTCACTATGTCAGTTACAGAACCCATATGCACGTGTTTTCCTTTGTGCTCCTGAGAATTACCCCTTCTCAGGGTTAGATATTAGAAGTAGTACCGAAACCTTTATTTGCAGCTATCAGAAGGTCTGGGAGCTCAAGAACTTCTAAGGTTATAGCTCCTGAAGTACAGAGATTTATGCCTAGCAGTCAGCATTTTTGTGTCCCCAGACGTAACCTGTCACTGGCTTACAGCCCACCTGCCTGTGGCGCAGGGGCCTGTGGGCTCTATCCCTTTGTGTAGTGACTTCCAGAGCCTGGAAAAGTTTCCTTGTATTTCAAAAAGTCTACAAAGAAGTAGAACAAAGATAACCTCGTTTAAAAGTGTAAAGAGCTATAAAGTAACTTCTCTGCTCTTTAGGTATCATGACAACTGCACTGCTAGAGGCAGAGCTGTACTATTGGAAGTCTTCCAGAGTGGAGAAACAGGATAAGAAATAGGATAACAGAAGTAGCATTAGAGAACCACAAAACCCCATATTACTCACAGGATGCTTGCTCTGCAAGATGTCCAAAGGAAAGACGATTGCTGAAGCGATGGCAAAAGGGGGAGGTAGAGGAAAGCTGAGCTTGGGGGAACAAAAACTAGGATCAGCAATCCCAGGAGCTTCAAAATACTTGGATATGTTGTCCTGTTCTTGTGCTGAAGGGAGAGTCAGACCATGGGAATTCAAATACAGAAATTTTGAAGCAGTCAGAAAGGGCCACGAGAAAGCAAATTATAGATAAGAAGAAAGTTATTTGGAAATACTATTTTGCATGATAATGGACAAAGCAGATAACATTCTGGATGAAATCACCTTACACAAATAGGGAAGGTGAAACATAACAGCCCTATAATTGAATACAGTCTTAACTAAGATGACTACTTCTGATAAGTATTCAGCACACAGGATTGCAAGTTCATAAAAACCCCAAGAGAAAGCACATCCCAGAGACACCATCATGTGTGATCACTGTTTAACCAATCAAGCAGATGAATAAATCAAGTGAAGATTAAGAATATTAAAATTCTTAGCATTAGATTAGAAAAAGAACAGAAAAAAAACCTTGTTTGCAAGAGAATAGATTTATTCCTTTGGAATAATAAATATGAAGGAGCCTTTGTTCTAAAACTATGAAAACAGTTCTTAACTAGCACTACATAGCGTAGTCCTGCAAGTAGTTATTCTGCATTTAAATTAGATGTATGCAGCAGTTAGGAGTTGTTATCCAAACAGGATAAGCCATCTGGGTAATGTGACAATTTGTTTGCTATTTCCTATCTAGTTGTGTATTTGCTTTACTGTTTTTTAGTTTTCATTCCATATCTCCACAACTCTTGCCTTCTTCAAAATAAAAATAGGTAGATTGAGGCAGAGGTGTTGTTTACTGGCTGCTTATTACAGGGTGGCTGTTAAACAAACTCATTAGGGTTTCAGAAACCACAACACAACTAATCTAGATCAAGGCACAAGGTCACATAGTCAAATTAAACCTTGTTTCCTGTGGTTTTCAATGGTCACCTCTGAGCTTTCAAGTTAGACTAGACAAGGAATCCAGTTATTGCAAGCCTGTCACATTACAGATAGATATTACTTTAATTGAAGTACCTGTCCACTGAAAGGCACTTTATGCATTAGAACAGTTTCCAGACCTTCTGAAAGATACCATCTCTTCTTTATAGAAAGATTGAAAATATATTATTTCAGTCTGAGATCTTGGTAACAGAGGTTCCAAGAAAATAGTTTTATAGGCAATAAATTGGAGTCTAGCATAACTTGATATTGTGAAAGCAGACGATAACATTAAAAATCTAAAGTCAAATTGTCAACACATTGAAACAAAGGGTTATAGCAAAAGATTTTTTAATTGTTTGTCCGCATTTCCCCAGGTTTAAGCAGAATTATTGTGGGCAACATAGTATTCACAACATTTTATACACAAATAATAATATAATTATATAGTGATTATAGAGTTCTAGACACTTAGAATGGAAAAATGTCACAAATACTATGACTACTTGACATAATATCGGTGTAAAAATAGCTTCAGAATATTCACTCATGGCCAGGGAACAGTTATGAAATCCTCTGCTCTGGGCTTAGGATGGAGATATATATGTCTGTATGTGTAGATACACACATGCACACACACACGTATAACTGTGTGTGTGAATGAGGAAATGGGATGTTCTCATTTACCCTTTAAGCAGAAGTAAACAGTAACACATGAGTTGTGTAGACTCTTATAGAAACTATTAGTGTTTGAAGAAAACAGTAAGCACGCATTAAAAAAAGGTGGTGTAATAGTCATGAAATTATCAACTAGAAAATATGTTTGGACATGACAGAATTTCGCTGTAATTATGGAAACAAAAGAAAATTAGTATAGAAGTTAAAACAGTCCTAAAGAGAAAGACATACTATTGCACAATTTCAATATTCATTTTTTAAAAAAAGGCAGAAAGAAAATACACAGAAAAAGATTTAATCTAAGAATTTCCTATATATTTCTCATTATAAATTCAAATGTTCTTTAAAAAAAAAAGAAAAAGAATGGATACCAAAAATATTCCCCTGTACTTAGATTAGGAAGCCGTTAACATCTCAGATACAGCTCTCATAAGTATTTGACCCTGGTTAAGACTGGAGAAACATGAATTATAAATCATGTCAACTGCCTGGCCAAAATGAGTATGACCTTTAGCTCACTGTGAATCAATTCAGACTAAAGAATTAGGATCTCAACCTGCAAATAAACAAACGAGTACCAAAATGTGATGACCCAAGATTATTTGTGCCTTTCCCACAGTACCAAGGAGTCTTTTTGGATGACCCTGCCCAGCTCTCAGGAGCGGTATTTGTGGTTCGTGGAAACGATCGCACAAAGCTGGTGGGAGAGAAGGGAAATGCTGTGAAGGAGGAGATAAGGAGAGAGCGCCAACAGGGAACGGGCAGTCACAATCCCAAACCAGCGCAGTTTTCCAGGAATTCAAGTAGGTGTGTAGCTACGGAAGGGTACTCAAAATAATAGTGTGGTGTTGAAATGCAAGGTCTCCATTACATACCTAAGAGCAGAGGCCCATGTTCATAACTTAGTACTTTACAAAGACCATTACAGTGAAACAGAAAAAACCCCCAACATTTCTGTAAGTCAAAAACTCATTCTTAGGATATTTGGAGATTTTTCCCAGGTTTCTGGATGATCTAAAACTAAATCCAAATGAGGAAAGCAGCCCATGGGAGAAGACATAAATCAGTCAGCACCATAGTGCCAGGATAAAAAAATATAATGACTATTAAATAACTTGAGGGTTTTCTTTGGGAACACAGTAAAAACTTCTTTATTAAATTAAGCCCAGTATTTTCATAAATGATGTGTAGAGTTGATTGGCAATTTTTCAAAATTAAAAACCAACCAAACAATAACCTCCAAACCCCAAAGCAGTGGTTGAGATGTTTCAGCTTGCCACTGGGAAATGAAATATTTAGTTTGGGGCTGGATTCCACAGCACTGAGATGGTTAAGTTTCGTAAGTTGAGTTAAAATAGAGTGGAGGCACAAAGACCAGCTCTTCAGGAGTCAGCACAGTGGCTCAAAATCCAGACTAAATTGGAGGAAGATTATTAGTTTAATAATAGGCTTTGGTTAAGCTCACAGTGAACCCAGTACCTGGAAATGTCAAAAAGTGTTGTTTAGCTTAGAATGACAAAACAAAACAAAAGAATGGGATGCTGTGAAATTTTACTTCCATGTAAAAAAAGTGACAATATTTCTTTCGTCTGACACAACACAAATTTTGAAACCCTGGCATTTTCACAGGATGTAGGTATTAATTTGCAGCCAGTTCTGATAAATTCAAATGCTGCATACTGTTAAGCCAACGATATGTGTGCAATGGTGCGAGGGCAGAGCCAGGTAAAGCTGAGATGCGTGTCTTGACCCTTCCCTTAGGGTGGCGACCAGAAGATCAAAAAGCTCTTTCAACTCAAAGCCAGAATTTATTAAAACATAAACCAAAGTAATTAACCTTTTAAAGAGAGAAAATTTGCTCCTGCTTTCTTGCCACGACTCTCTCACCCAGAGACTTTTTCCTTTTCTGGGGCCGGTGACCATCTCCCAGCCCTCTGGAGCCCACCACTCTCTCCTGAAAGGCACATCACGTTACAGGCAATCTGAGAACAAACTGTCCAGCACATGTGCCACAATCTGTTTTTATTAATTCTGGAATCTGGTATTTGGACCACAAAGCTATACTGTTTGGCGAGATGACAGCTTTCTGATTCAGTGAGTAGAAAAGCATCATTTATTTGACCATATGAGAGGAATGTTGTTTCCTCTTTGTGAATCCATTGCCAATATTAATTAGGTTTTCACTGTATGAGGGTTTTTTTCTGTCTCTAAGAAAATCTTCCGATAAAGTCTTTTGGAAGTTTAAAGACTTTATTTAAGCTGTGTTCAAAGTATTTAACAGCTTTTACATCAGCATGATAAACTGTGACTTTTTAGTGGCTACCATTCGTATAGCAGCAAATTAAGGAAAAAGTTTAAGAGCTGGCACCTCCAAAGCAGAAACAATTTCAATTTTATTCAAAATAGCACAAAGAAAATTACCTGAACCAAGAAAAAATAATGTAGGCATATACTGATGATCATACTGGCAGCTTGGAGGTGATGAGAGCAATGACGAGTGCCAATACTCTGCTCATGGAAGGAGGCACTGAGCAAAAGACTCAAGGACAAACAGAGAGGTGTCCCTGAAGTACTCACCACATGCTACATCCTGGAAGAGGTATTGAATCAATGGGATCTATGCCCAGTTCAGGCCACTTAACTACAAAGAGTTAATTACAATAAAAGCTGCAATTTTTGCTGAAGAAATTGGTTACACATATTAAAAATGTTTTCTTGCTATTGTGGATTATGTCAGCAATTATCTGTAGTTCTTGTTCAGTACACAGACTAGAGCCAATACCATTATGTACAGACATCCTTAGTGAGATGTTCTACATGCAGTACGTTTAAATTGACAAAAAAAAAAAAAAATGTTTCCATGACATTATTCACATAAGTAAATTTAAACATCTGAGTGGAAAATACAGTCCCAGATTAGGAACATATTTGTGCAGTCACCAAAACTACTTGCAAAATCAAGTGTTCATTCACACAGATTTCCATTATAAAAGAAAATGATGGTATTTCTATATAGAAACAAGCTCACTTAAATTTGCCGTCTGATGATGAGATTTACATATCTAAAAGCAGGAATGTGATAGACGCAGAACTCAAGTCTGCATTAACATCTTGCTCAATGAATGGACAAACCTTTTGTGTTTTCTGAGAATATCTCTGGAGTGTCTCAGAGGATGCAGCATTAGTTGGATAAGGTACCAGAATTACTTTTAAACAGATTATGAAAAAAGACATTAGAGTGTGAAAATGACCATGAATTGTAACAATTTGGTTAGCTCACTGTTTTGAGGAGTCATTAAAAAAGAAAATGCTGTGTAGCAAGTCCAAGTAATTAAAAGGTATATAAAATGGACATATGGTGCTAAAACCTCAAGATAAATCTAGATAAGAGGTCCAGGAAGCAAATATTGAAAAAATAATTGAAAAAGACCTATCTGTACAGCCATCTGGTTAAAAGTATTAGTCATGTTTAGGCTACATCCAGTAATGGCTTGAGCAAACAGCTAACCTATGCTCTAGAGAGAAAACAAGGCAAGCACGTTGTAATTGAGTAAAATGGCACATGGGGATAGATTACAGAAGTTTCCACTCGTTGCACCTAATTCTGTCAAGAGATCCGTGGTGACAAGAACATTTAATAAACAAGTAGCAGTCTTAACTTACTAAAAGCCATGTTCTTTACTGGATTTTTCTAGTGACCTTCTGTCACGAAAATCTGTTTTTCTTCAGGAAGTCTTCTGAATAAATGACACTTATTCAGAGTGGTACTCTGTGGAGTAAAAAATGAAAGCTGATTTAAAATGTCTTTCTATACATACAGAGAAAATATACACATTAAAGTGGAAAGGATTTCATTGATAAAAGAGGGAAATAAAGCCACAGATTTTTTTAAAAAATCAGCATACTCAGTTAAAACCTCAAAATCCTTAAATTGCTAGAGAAATTTTATTCTTTCCTTGATTTCCTGCTTTAATCATTTTAAAGCCAGAAGGTTCCCTTTAGGCTTTCTAGCATTAGCATATCACCCCAGGCTTTATGCGAGACCCTGATGTTTCTGTAGGTGGTGTCAAAACCAAAATACATCCACATTCCTGGCTGCTTCTGAGCCTGGACTTGCCATCTGCAGGTGACATTGGCCTTGATGGCACAGATACACTCAGTGCAGTGTATTGCCATAGAAAGATCCCCAGGCAGTTCTGAATACCAGTGTCGAGCAGAGGTGCTTGTTCAGATGCTGCGATCAGCCACATCCGTGCTTTTTTTTTTTATTTTTTTTATTTTTTTCAGAAAGACTAATTAATGAGGGTGGAGTGGCCGCTATGCTTCTGCTTATAGACTAAGCTCAGGTATCTGTGTAGCACTGCACTGGGCAATGTAGATGTATTATTTACTTTCCACAGTCAATGGGGAGAGATAGGTGCTTCCCAAAGGCAATGCACATTATTTGTCTTCGTGCTTATCTCCAGATGGGTTGAATCACCTTCTCAAAGACTGTGCTTCTGTCTGGGTCCTCCAGGACCTTTCCACCAAAGCTTAGGAAAGCTTATCCCATTTGAAAGGAAGAGAAATGATGGGCAGAAAATTATTCTTTGCTTAGAATGAGTTGGAGTAGAGCTCTTTGTAATATGATGCTCTGGCAATTCAAAATGGGAAAAAATGGTAACCGGGCAGGAACACAGCAGAGACTTACAGAGATCAGCACACTGGGGTGACACATTTTGACCAGTTAAACAAGGAATATGGACAAGTGTAAAAATGACATAGGATTCTAGAGGTAAACTGAAGGAAAAGTGTGATCTAATGTTTTAATTTGCTACTTAACAATTTGATCTTTAATCTGACAACCCACTGTATTAGTCTTTAAGACTCTTCTAACTGATGGCTTATAATTATTAGTGAAACTCTTTAAATGAATAAATATGTCAAAGAAGTGCTTTAATGCCAAATCAACACTAAAGCATAAAAAGTCATCATTTTATAGGGGTTTTGATATATGCCAATGTGCTTTAACATGTTCTCCAATAAATGAAGAAAAATGAGGGGCCCATGTAACAATTGAGGGGTCCTGAAGAAAATCTCACCTAAATGTCAGAAGTATTTTTCTGCCTAACAAGATTGCTGTAACTGAAAGCATCAGTAATACTGAGATCTCCCATATGGATATCTTGTTCGAAAAGCTCAACATAACGCCATGTGGCCTCCCTTCTAGTGACTGCACAAATGACTTGCAGAGGGGAAGCTTCTCCTCTGAATGGGGTAAGTTTCCACAATGCCTACATTTTTTGCTATGGAGAAGTAAATCAAAAGCATTAGATTTTCAAAAGCATTTATTCTTATTCAAATACAATTTTAATGTCTGATAAATATATATTTTTATCAGAATAATTCTAATCTCTTGAATTTATAGTTTGTGAATTGGTTATGGAGGTAATTATAACCATAATTATATGTCCTCTAAAGCCTCACGACCATAGGGCTCGGTGAGGGTGAGTACGCTAGGAGGGAGATCGTGCCTTCTTGCTATTTAGCAGTCTTTCAAAATACCAGGAAAATATTTTATAGGAGATGGACGATTATTTGACATTATTTAGATCTTGAAACTGCCTTTGACAAAATCCCTCACATTGAACGGATAAAGAAATTCAGCAGGATCAAGGTGAGAGGCAATTTGTTGCCATGGACTAGAAACTGGCTAAGAGTCAAAAAAAGGTGACTGCTGAGGTACAGCAAATACATTCATGAGGTTTATGCAGTTTTATATGTGTAGCAGCGTTCTGGGGAGGGTGATAAACAGCAAGATAGCAAAGCCAGGCAAAACTAGAAGGACTAACATGGGGAAATAGGCAGTGTAGTGAGGTGGCAATATGAAATTCAATGCTACAGTAAATCTGGATGCAGTTCTAAATTACTAATCACAGCTCTCTAAGGATCACTGCTCAACAGAGATGAAAATCAGAAAGTAAATGTTAGGCTACAAAAGGCTGGTGTGAAGAATAAAAAGGAAAAGATCATAAGCCCATTTATAAATCAAGATACATCTGCTGTGCTAGGAATACTGTCCTCAGGTTAGCCTATTTCAAAATATAGTCTTTCTAAGGGTGCAGATGGGAGTAATAAGACAGATTAGGAAGAGACTGAAAAGTCTGTACTAAGAAAGATGAGAACTGGAACTCTGTACTTTACGGAGACCTCTTAACCTGCCTTGTCTTATCGAAGTGAAGACTGGTGGTGGGGAAGATAAAAGGAATTTAATCTTACAAATAAGTGTGCTTCTCCCCTTCACGCTTCTGACACAGATTTTGGAGGAGAAGGAGGATGTGCTTTTTAAACAAGAAAAACAATGTGAGGATCTATAAATATTAAATCCAGGCTCATAAGGAAATCAGAATTTTTTTTATATAGAAGGTGGCATTTTTCCTTTTGAAGAACATGTAGTCATTGTCCATATAGCAGTAAGCACCATGCAGAAGCAGCATCAAGTGTAAAACATGATGAGTCCCCATTAGGACTTGCTTAGGAAGTAGCTGCCTATTTGGGAAATCCCCTGAAGGTGAAGAGGGTGAAGAAACCGAACTTAGACCATGCAGAAGCATCATGGCAGGGACCCGGAGATAGTCATGAAAGAGTGCACTCTGCCACCTATGCACAGAGCTGATCTTGTATATTTTGGTTAGCTCTTGTGTCCCCCGTGAACTTCCTAATAGTGGTGTACACACTATGT
Source organism: Haliaeetus leucocephalus (assembly GCF_000737465.1). Classification (NCBI taxonomy): domain Eukaryota; kingdom Metazoa; phylum Chordata; class Aves; order Accipitriformes; family Accipitridae; genus Haliaeetus; species Haliaeetus leucocephalus. Next base: position 5,969,019 of record NW_010972631.1, read on the forward strand.
CCTGCCCCTAGGGCATGTCTCTGCCAGCATCCCATAGGGAATGGGACTAGCTGACAAACTCTTGAAGAAACGTACAGGGCTGATTTCCTTCTTAATCTCTCTCCCTGAAACCTGCTGATATCTTCCAAGCCACTCCAGTTTAGTTTATCCTCACACTTGCCTCTTAAAAAAACCTCACCAACCAAACAAAACCCCCTCAATGTTTATTTCCCTCAACCCCTACTTGCTTGTTCTTTCCCCAGCTGGCACAAAGGTCAGGATGAGGTGAGGTCTTTTTATACAGATGGTCGTACTCCTCGCACGAGGGGGAATCAATCAAATGCAAGATATCTTGGGGAAGGCACGTGGGGTTAGGGTCCCTACCCTGGATGTCATGAGCTGGAAAGGCACACCAATGGCTGAAAATCTCTTTGGTTGCTATGGTATGATATCTTGACACCTAACTCCTCAATTTAGGAGGAATAAATCCAGGCTTTAGTCCTTCTTTTCTGACTGAAGCGTCATATAATTCTTCAGTGGAAAATGAAGCTTCCCCTAAGTACGAACTGTGAAGCATTTGTGAAGAGCTTTGCGATCATTCTAAACTAAAGCTGCTTAGCCAAATCTTGTTCATTTTACACTCATTTTATAGTCAAATGAAACACCTTCCCTTTCCCAGACAAAATCTCCCAGCCTTCCCTCTCCCCATTTCCACTTTAATTCTCAAATAGTTAAAACAGCCTCCCATTTTCCAGAAGAGCAGTTCTCCTCCCCAGCCTTAGTCCTCGGATTCAGATTGCAAAATTAACTGGGAAGAGGATGGTGTAAATGACATGGAAAATATAGTAAGTGCATTAATGCTAGGCTTGGCTAGAAAACTAGTGACATCTTTACGCTACATCCCTTCTGTGCTTCATTTTCCACTGCTGCGTTCTGCTGCTAACCTTTGTCCTGTGCTGCTCAGAAAGTGCCCATATTATCTGAGCAAGGCTCCAAGCCTTAATAATTTAGCTTATTGGTTCAAGCTGGCACAAAATGTGGCAGAACTGATGGCAGAAATAAGACCAAAATAGATTTGATGGAATTAATGGAGCATTTGTGGGCAGAAGTTGGCTTAACGCATTAAAGATTTTTTTCCTAGCTTGACAGTGAAATGCAGGACTGTATCTACAGGGGATAGAGTGAACAGGGACTGATAAATCAGTGTAAAGCAATAGCTAAAACCACAGCTACATGGGGAAGAGCCCAGAGAGAGCCAGGTCTGTATAACACTTGGGCAGTGCTGCTGGAGGTGCTCTGCTTAGGGAGGGTGATGAAACGGGCAGAGGCGAGCGTGCCCAAAAGCAGTTATTTGCTGCAAGCCACTTAAAATATGCTCTTTTATTCCCACTGGAGCCCGGGATGGAACAGGACTGAGCTATCCATCCCCTGTCCCTCGGATCGACTGCCCCACAGGTGTGGTACATGCGGCATTTGCCACATGGATGAGGGTGAGCCGTGGGCTTCTAAACCTCCCAGGTGGGATCAGTGATCTCAGACATCGTATGGCCCCAGACAAATGTGGGGAAGGCCTCCGGATCTCTCAGATTTTGCTCACGATCAAGGCAGGAGCAACACATGACTCCATTCTGTTTGGGAGAAATTTTTTTGGAGAAGGAGGGGGCTGACTTCATTTCCGAGGGAAGTACCAGGTTGTCTTGTGGGAACTCCTAAACACAAGGTTGCCCTGTCTGAGTACAGCTTGATGTCCAGGTTGCAAGTTCATCCAAATAAAAACAAAACTTTTGAGTTCTTATGTGGTTTTATAAGTGAACCTGTCCCACATGCAGAGAGATTTCCCTCTCACCTTCTTCCACTGGGCAGCAGAAGCAAAAAATTGTATTTCTAGCTTTAAGGAGTGGCAACACTTTTCACTAATTTCAACTGTGACTCCCTGAGATGCAGCTCCAGGGTGGCCAGCACCCAGCCTCCAACTTCTGGGTGACTGTGGTTTAATTGCTTCATTTTGATAATGAATGTAGATTTTTCATATTTACCTATTCATACTTAGAAAATATTTCCTGTCAAAAGCTGCAATTTCGTATAGATCAAAACATGGCACAAACATGAGAGGTGCGTAAGGGATCAAGATTTGTTTTGTGAGGAAAGGGTGAGTGTGAAGACGTTCTGCTTCTCAAGGAGAATGCAGGTCACCACCTACACAGAAGAAAGCAAAGTAGGACTAGGGTGCTAGAAAAAAGCTGGTAGCAGTGATTCTCCCATTTTATTCTTTTCCCTTTCCTCAAGAGTCTGTATTTACATTCCATATCTGATGTCAAAAGTCTGCCTAGCAGATGTGGCAAACTACTGATAATGTAAACATCTTCCCAGTGGAGTCAAGGAACACCAAAGATGGACACAAGCATTTATTGAACAAAAGGATAGATCAGAAAACACAAACATCATTCTCCACACACACCCCCTTCACCCTCCCGAAACCAGAAGAATTAAAGGACCTGAGCCTAGGACAGAACACCTCTCTTTTGCTGGCTGAGCCTTGTTGCTATTTGAGTAAGTTGCACTAGTGGGAAATGCTCCCCAGTTTGTCTGTCCCTCTGTTCCTTATGAAGAGAGTCCAAAGAGTAACAAAAGAGAATCCCCCCCCCCCCAAGTCCGTGACAAGGTCCTTTATGATTCATCGCGCTGTGCTTCAGCACAGGTCACAGCTGTGAGGTCACAGGCTGAGTCTGTACATGCAAAACCCAGGAAGATTAATTCTACTGCATAAGAAACTCAAGGGCCAGTGTGATTCATCATCAATCGCCATCGGTTCCTGTTTACACCACAGCTTTAAAGAAACTTAGCAACAAGCAAGATATGATGTAGGATGAGTTCCTGGTTCCTGACAGTGAAATAAAAGATTTTAGGAAAGTTAAAAGACTTCAGAGGAAGAGGTTGAACCTCTGAGGAACCACTTGCAAAGTGACTTCTGTAGCTGTCCCCAGTTTGGCTGGAAAAATGTTCTTGGCAGAAAGGTAGGATGTATTCAGAGGAAAAAGTGGTCTTAAGAATATGGCAATGACAACTGTATTTGCTAACCAACAATTTCAAGCATATTTTGATGCCAAAATTGCTGAATGCTGCCTAAATCAAGGCATTCTGAGGATCAAAAATGCCCACGGCGAACAATGTTCATTGTAAGTACTCAATGCCTGTGCAAATTAGGATACTTTTTCAGCAACTGAATACCTAAATATAGATTTAAGTACACATGCTTAGAAAAGCTCACCAGTCTACATTTATGAGGAACCTAATTCTGCCACTCTTAGTGATGAGAGGTAGTAGCTGAGCACAAGTGATCTTATTAAAGAAATTTTGCTTTCAGTATGAGTTATACTCTTAGGATCAGGTCCAAAGATATTACAAAAGAAATATCAACAAATATTTATTAAAGCAGAAAAGCATACAGAGAAGCATCCAAAGCTTGTTGTGTATTTGTAAACTGACATGCAAGGCAAATGAAAATAAATCTAATCCAAGCCCAAAGGCAAAACTGGCTTTCTTATTGATACAACAAAAGCAGTGACTAACAAGCCGTTACTCTGGTCTTGCATTTCTAGAACATATATTTCCGAAAGCTTGGCATTACTGAGTTGCTCACAAAACACTGAAAAACAGAACTTGCCAAGCAACAGTTTGCTGGAGTGGGTTTGGGTTTTTTTCTTTCTTTTTTGTAGAAGTAAGTCTACATCAATGACCCTGCTGTCTTGTAATCCTGGATGTGTTACCAGGCAACAATTATATGCAACAGCACCTAGCTTATCCCCTCTAAAAATAACCCAAACCTCCCAAACTGTTCCACTCCATGCACTAATGAAAGTGGCATCTTTCTACCACTAAATGCTTACTCAGGTATTTTCCTTCAAAATTTCAGAGTGACAAAATCCTGGTTATCCTTTCCTGAACACGCTGCTCTTCAGTTCACAATGTGATCAGTTAACAGGCTCTAGCCACATATACTTACATTTTCATTCAACTGTATACTTTAAATGAGGATATATTTGGAATCTAAAGACAATTACTTAGAAGCTAGTAAAAATGTCAACAAATGCAGTGTAAGTCAAAAATGTATGAGATCTGGATGACTATACCAAAAAAATTTATCACAAGCCAAATATACTTTTTTATCTTCAATGCTATGTAACTCTGAAACAGTAAATTAGAATCATAGAATGGTTTGAGTTTGAAAGGACCTTTAAAGGTCATCTCGTTCCAAACCCTGTCATGGGCAGGGACACCTTCCACTAGAGCAGGTTGCTCCAAGCCCCATCCAACCTGGCCTTGGACACTGCCAGGGATGGGGCAGCCACAGCCTCTCTGGGTGAGCTGAAATTTGTATGTAGATTTTCTGAGGGATCACAAAAAGACGCATATTTAGCCTTTAGATGAAAAAATGACAGAGTAATGTTTTCTGTACATTTTCTTAAGGCAGATGTGATGTACCAATGAACTCCTGAATTTGATGGATTGAGACTGAGAATAAGCTGAAGAAACTGTAGAAGTGCAACTACTGATGCTAGAAGAAATAGCAACTAAATGGTAGTCCGTATCTGCTTGCCAGTGGCTGGGGTCCTACATAAAAGGAGAACTTTCTAACAAAATCAAAGCCCTGCAGTTAATCACACATCATCCTAAGTTTCTACAGATAAGCTCTAAGATTTAATGCAGAGATGTTCAAAGCAACAAATGTCCAGCAGCAGCAGCAGCAGCAGCTAGGGCATGAAAATGCACTCTGGAGCAAGGAATAGCAAAGCAATAAGCAGGGTACTTATACAACCTTAACAAAAATCTTCGAGAGCGCTAGCAATGATACTTCAGAGGCAGGTAAACATGTCAGTGGAATGGCAAGAGGGAGATAAATGAATGGTACTGAACACTTGGAAGCCAATCTGCTTTACGGTATGTTTAAACTCCAAGGTAGATTAACCAACAAAGAACAAAACTTTTGTTCTTTGAAGAAATTACACAGAAAAATCAGGGATCTCTAAGCTCTCAAACTGCCATTTTTTAACAGGTCAGCATAGTTCCTTTTTTTTTCCTTATTAGCACATCTTTTAAGTGGAAGGGCTCCTCACGTGGGCATAGATATGAGCAAAACGGGACCTTCACAGGCTGGATTTGGTTTGGGGGTAAATGAATGCTCTGAGAAACAGAGCTCTGCTGTGACTCTGGGGTACCCTGAAAGATTACAGCCAGCTAGAAGGGAAAAAATAGTTTTGACTGGAAAAACCTGGCATCTGGAAAAACATTGCATCCACTGTGTAGCCCAGGAAGTGGAATAAATGAATAATGAGAAAAGATGTTCTTCTGTAGAATAAAAAAAATATATCTAAAAACATATTTAAAATGAGTAATTTTTCAACACCAGGAACTATATTTCCTAAGATGTGATTTGTAGTCACTGAACTCGGTGACAGCTCTGATTCTGTTTAAATGACTAAATGACCCCATGAAGGACTTTCCTGCTCTGATTTTCTATTAATCTATGATAATATTAGCGGTGACTAGCAAGGCCAGTTCTAAGCATTTTGAAATTGGTTAGACTTTCTATCAGCTTAAAATGTCTTCAGTCAAGCCCTTTTGTCCTGAATTTTGAGATAAGAAGTCATTGCAATTACAGAATCATGAAGACAACAGCAGGGAGACATGTTCCTGATGAGTTTTATTCATGGTAATACCTTCCTAAAAATTTGAATTCATGTATGCCAATTGTTATTAATGCAATCTCTTATAAACCAGAATTATTTAATTGGCTAACAGGAATCCATTTATAAGATCTAATTGAGAGAATGGTAGAACAGTTCACAGGGACAGTTTAATCTGTGATAAAACACAGAAACTTAATTTTAAGTGTATTTGTGGCTGAACTGGAGCCATAGAATTATATGAACCAGAGGCATAAAATCTAATATGCAATTATCCACTAAGTTTGTCTATGATAACACATAGAAAAACAAGGCATTTACAATACTATCACAGGTTATGTCAGACCACCCTAACAGTTATTATACTGCAATTTAAGTAGTATAGCTGAGATAAGAGCTGAGCAATGAAGACAGTGTTGCATCAGGTTGAACTAAACTTTCTTAGCCTGTTACACGTGTGTTTTACAGTAAACCCAGGAAGCACAATTTGATGTTAGTCCCACATAGCTAAATACCAAACTATATTCCAGCTATATTTAAGTTCAAGCAGTGCCCTGCTTAGTAAAGGTATGACCCAGCCAGTTCTAGAAGCCAGCGCAAAATATATGGTTTCTTGTACCATTGTATACCATAGTCTGGATTTCCCCCTGCGAGAGGGAGTATAGATGATTTCTATAATGGAAAAACTCTTATATCCTTCATCAGAAAATCTGATATACTGCCTCTGAGAACAGTAACTAATTTACAGTTTGAAGAAAATAATTGCATGGTACATAAGAGTGCATGTGTGTGCCCATACACACACACACACACAAAATATGTGCCTTGGATACCTCTTTGCTGATTTAATGTCTACCCAGTTATCAGACTGAAGATATCAGCATTGTTGCAAGAGTATAGATTCACTGGCTTAGTAAATCCACCATCTAATTGTAACAGTTTCTCTATTTTGAAAATTTATAATATTATTTAGACAAACTCAAATACTATATTGTGTATATGCCATGATGAAATTATAATGTTTGGCTTACTGAAATGTAATGCTACTTTGTCTCTGTCCAAGGTATTAAAAAAAGAAATATACCTGAGAATTTGCATATTTTTTTTTAAAAGACTCATCTCTTCCTGACACTACAGATCTATGGCTGGAATGTTACTTTCAGATATTGAAGGGAAGAAGCAATCTGTTTTTATCAGGCTTTGCATTACTTTTCTTCTGTGACAGTTTTTGGGGTTTTTTTGTTTGTTTTTTTTCTTGTTGGCTCTTTGGGACTTTTTCTAAGGCCAAAATTGTTCAGAGGGCTTTATATTTAACCATTATAAAATGCCTTTCCAGATGGGTGGCAACCTGGATTCTTTCTTTCCTTCTCATGTATTATCACCAATGCTGATCAAATTCCATTTTTGGATAAATCTCAGCCTTCCTCTCTCATTATGCTTCAGTAGCTGCATCTTACACAATCAACTCTTCTGCTCATGGTAACAAGAAAGAGAAGAATTCACTTCTCTCTCATGTTTGAATTCACTCTGAATATTGCTTGAGGAACTGCTATGTATATAGATACTACAGAACTCTATTTTCCTTCCTTCTGTCCTTCATTAATGCTGAAACACAGGGCAGATTTTTGTCTCTACGAAACTCTTCCAAAAGCATTAGATACAGTCTGAGTCTCAAGACTTCTGCACAAAACACTCTGATAAATAGGTGTTAATAGTTTCCAGTCAACTTCCAGTGTTTACAGCAAATAGTGTAAATTGTAAAAAGCATATAAATGGAATCCTGTAAATCACTGTAAATGTTATGGAAGACTGTGGATAAATTTTAAATAAAAGCTATTATACAGTAAACCTACTGCTTTTCCTCACACAGAAGCTCTACTTTATGCCTCTGTATCTAGGACGCGTACATAAACACATTCTCTTGTCTTCTTCCAAATAAAATGTCTCAGTATTTATAACCCTATATAATACATAATGTGTGTTCATTTTGCATCTTTTTGTCACTGTAAATCCGGTCTTTTTTTACGAAGATTTTGCTTTCTAGTGAAATACACAACTGGGGCTTGTTAAACCAAAGGCATGGTTTAACTACGCCCAGCTACTCTGCAAAGACAGGGCAGATGCTGAGGAGAGACCACGCCAGCTCAGAAGCAAAAGCCACACAGAAGCATCAATACAATGTGTGGCTCTTGCTAACAAGTCTACAGAGATTTGGAGACTGAGCTGCTATCTCTACTAAATGTTCTTCTTTGTGTTAGGCTGTATTTTGATGTGGGCATACTCTAAGACTTAAACTTGTTTGTCCTTAGCTAAAAGACAAAATAGCTTAATTAAGCAGAGGGCCCCGTAAGGGACAAAGGAATAAAACTCCTCAGATCCATCACAAGTTTTGTACTTTCAGCACAGAAGCCATCAACTAGTCCCAACAGACTGATAGTCTAGTATTTGTTAGATGCCCTGTATTCTCCTGAAAGGAGAAATACTAAGAGAGGATGCAGAAATGTGCACTTCTGAAATATCACACAGACACTAGGTCACATTTTGCCCTGGGGCAATCTCACTGGTTTTGCTTGCAGGGAATTTGGTTCCCCAAATAATTCTTTCAGAGTCTCTCTAGAAAAGACAACACTAAACATACCTGTCTGCTTTCTGGGGATGAGGGAATCTCTGGCACAGGCATATAAAGCAGCACCCACAAATGGAAAACCACCTCCTCCTTGCTCCCAGGCCCACCCTCCTTCTCTGGGGGCACACAGACTGATAAAGTTCAATTTATTAATGATGATTGTCCAAAAATAGACATACAACAAACTTCTTAATCTGTAAAAGCCACAATGTGCCATGAGCAGGAGAAGAAGGAAGGAAACAAATAAAGAAAGCGAGGGCAAGGAACTGGGCATAAGGAGCGGCCAGGTTCTGTGTTTCTAAAAGACCAGACTAAAAATTGAGAAAAAAGAAAGGATCCAATTAGTAGATCAAAGGACAGGAAGTCTAGCAGTAAATTAAAGAGATGACAAAGAAGTAAAGAATGGCAGTGGTGTTAATCATGTGCAGCTACGTGAGATTTGTATGAACCTGAGTGAGTAAAAACAAATAGTGAAGTGGAAGAAACTGAGAAGTCCTTGGGAGGAACCCAGGGCTGGTAGAACATACAAAAGAACAGGTTTTGCTATTCTTTTAATATCTTTTATTGCACAGGTACTGGTTACAAATGAATGCAGTTGGCTTGTGTCGTGGTTTAACCCCATCCAGCAACTAATCTTTGCATATCCCGCAGCTCGCTCAGGGATAAGGATGGGGTGGTTACCTCTGGTTCTGCCTCTTCCTCCTGTTCCCTGGTTCATCTTCATCCCTCACTAAGCTAACTGATTTTTTTGTATAATTCTTCTTCTGTATGGGGGCAACTGATACCAGCATGGGTTGGTTCTCTGGTTCTGCCGCAGTCCCTGTCATTTTGTCGTCAGATCCAGAGACCTTCTCTTCCCCTTGAGGGTACTGAGCAGTGTTGAACGGGGCTCGGTAGGCACAGGCCAGGCAGTGATTTGTGTCTCTCTGAAATTACCAGGGTGACAGTGTACTTTTCCCAAATATTTTACTAGTTTTTCCAGATTCTGCACTTGTTCAGGGATAAAGTTCCAGAACACTGGAGGTGCCCCCTATCCTAGGTACTTGCCCATACTACCCCACACCCCCTGCCACTCATAGTTATCCAGCCTTGGGGCAGATCTCTGGGTAATATTCTTAAATAGTTGTTTAACCCTAAACAAGACCTGAAACACATTCAGGAACATGCTAGTTCCTAGCAAGAGGACCATGCTGGTTTCAACATCCCAAGGATATTAAAAATTTTCAAAATTCTCAAACGCTATCATAATTAGCCTGGAGGAGAAGAGGAAGGTGAAGGAAGGTGTCTCGCCCATAGACTGGCTCTCCGAGGAGAAAAGGTAAAGGGTGTAATTATTCATAGTTTTCAACAGATGGCTCCCAAAATATAGAGGTGATGAAAATGCTGAGTACAAATACTAGATTAGTTCCACAACTGATAATTTTATGATACCATAAGCTAGCGTTACATAATATAGCAAAACAAAAGCCTTAATCCACCTCCCATGGATGATAAGCAGCAGCACAGGGACTACATATGGCAAGTGAGGTGACACATAACATAAGTCTAAGAATGAGCACCACAACATTAAGAGCCAATAAATCAACATTGTGACCACTGACTGCTAAACTAATGTAATGAGTGCTTAGAACAAATCCGTTTTAACATGCTCTGGTTAGATCTGTCATCTCAACCCTTTGGCCCCCACAGCTGGTGCCAAAAAGGACTGTCATGGTTTAAGCCCAGCCAGCAGCTAAGCACCACGCAGCAGCTCACTTACTCCCCCCCATCTAGTGGGATGTGGGAGAGAATCAGGGATAAAAAAGTAAAACTCATGCGTTGAGATAAGAACAGTTTAATAGGACAGAAAGGAAGAAAATAATAATGATAATAATAATAAAATTATGGTAATAATAATAAAATAACAATGACAATAAAAGAATTGGAATATACAAAACAAGTGATGCACAGTGCAATTGCTCATCACTCACCGACTGATGCCCAGTTAGTTCCCGAGCAGTGATCTGCCCCCGCCCAGGCCAACTCCCCCCAGTTTATATACTGGGCATGACGTCACATGGTATGGAATACCCCTTTGGCCAGTTGGGGTCAGCTGTCCTGGCTGTGTCCCCTCCCAACTCCTTGTGCCCCTCCAGCCTTCTTGCTGGCTGGGCATGAGAAGCTGAAAAATCCTTGACTTAGTGTAAACACCACTCAGCAACAACTGAAAACATCCATGTGTTATCAACATTCTTCTCATACTGAACCCAAAACATAACACTATAGCAGCTACTAGAAAGAAAATTAACTCTATCCCAGCCAAAACCAGGACAGCTTTTCCATATCAAATCAATTAGAAGTGCTTTGCTGATCTTTTCCTCTCTAACCTCAGACTATTTAACCTCATACTTAAAAGTTATTAACTACTGCTACATCCATCTTCCTCCTCCTGGCAAGGTCCAAGTTAGATCAACGCACACACCATGTTTGGCTTCGGTGTTGCAGAGTTCAAAAAATTGTAATCAGAAATGGGATAAATATCACAATGGGATACAAATGGTCATCCTAAAAGGGGCAAAATTTCAGGAGATGAGAGATCTGGTACTAGCTGTGGCTTCAATTCTGAAACACAGTCAGATATACAGATGGGACCTACATGTTCTCCACTATGTTAATAGCAGCCATCAATCTTTTGCAGAGCTGTCATACCATTAAAAGCAGGGACCATTCCACAAAGTAGCATATCAAGAGCCCTCAGAAATACAGATGAAGAAGTTTAGGAAAAACACACAGCTATGAAATTGCTTTTCACTTTCAGACTCAATAACTAAATAAAATCTTTCTAAACAGGCCCAGATTGCCTAACAAACATTCAATTTCAAAGCAATGTTTCCAATTTCAAAACATTTCATCAGCTGAATGTTGTCTCCATCAAGTTTGTATTTTCCTCATTCCAGTGGCCTTGTGAAACTATTTATGACTTCCATTAGTCTAAAATTGAATCAAGCCCTAACATCAAATCATGCTTTGAAGCACACGGATGGATCACACAGGGGCTCCTCACTTTGGAATGAAAGCTTTGCAGTGAATGGAAGTCACATCTAACTGCTCATTCTCCACATGATTTGCTGCTTACCTGCACAGCTAGTCGAGGAATCTGTGGTGACTTTCCTGAAGATACCCTCATGTTTTGCTTTTCTTCCTGTATGGGCTAGTTTCTCTCTAACTGTTCATGCACCAGCCTTGGACCTTGTAAGAACAAAAAAAAAATAAAAAAACCACCACCACCACCCCCCCCCAACCAACAAACCAACCAACAAACAAGCAAACAAACTTTTTCCTTGCCTATTTCTCCTATTTTTCCAATGAAGTTTGAGCTTTCAGCAGATGTGGTGAAGATGACTCTGTGCAATACACCAGCTATAGGCACTGATAAGGAACAAGACAGTTTTAAAAGGAGACACGAGCCAGGAAAACAGCAGTGAGAAAACTCCATGCAGCTAGTTTAGAGTTATTTGTAAACATATTAAATGCACAAGGCTTGTTTCAAGCCAGTTCAGCAAAATCAAGCAGAGGAAATATCAAAGAGTGCTTCTCAAAGCCTGGAGATTTGAAGGCCTCATGTGAGCTATCAAGCGTACTAGAAAACAGCCTCAGCACAGTGAACATTGCCGAATAGGATGAGGTGACCCTGCGTGGTGTGTTTCTCAGAGGGTCCGCAGTGACCAGGGGTCCTCTGGCCCCAGGTGCTGATGGCCTCAGCGAGGAGCAGGGCCGGAGGAGCACGTTGGGAAGGTGTTCGACACTGTCATTCTGAGAAATGGTGAAAACGTATGTGCTTTCCTGATTGTGCCAAAGGGCAGCATGTGTGAGAAGATCAGCTTTCTCTGTGGTGTGTTGGAGAATTATTCCTATGCTCTGGCCTGCAGTTTCTTGCCCCTTTACCTGAGGGGAATAGGAGGAAGAACTGACAGCCTGTAAGAAATAGTAAAAGAAAAAAACCAAACACAAAATCATGCAGAAATGCAGCTGAGACTCCTTCCTTTTTTTCAGTGGGTCTTGCCTCATGGCCTATGTTGTTTGCCCTGGCTCAGAGAGCACAGATTGCTCTCTCCGGGATGTCTGTGTCCTGCTCATCCCCTTCCTTAACAAGGATATCACAGGGCTGATGTCTTTCCTCCTTCTCGAAGGTCTTCAGGATGTCCCCTGTCCTTCACAACATGGGTGTGTAGCCTTGTCCAGCCTGGCATCCAGTCCCAACCAATACCACCAAAAGTGGATAGCCCTTCAGGTCCTCTGAAGGCTTCCTATGGCTGTGGCAAAGCTGCCTTAATTCCTTCCTTTATCTCCTTTCAATGTTTTCACCCAGAGCAATTCTGTTGGTGGACTTTCTCAGAAAGAAAGGCAGATAGTGGATACCCAGGAAACATTTCCCAAGTAAGGCGATCACTTAAGACTGCAGCAAGATGCTCCCATTTTTGCATTTGTATTCTCACAAAACTGGGGGAGAAATATCTTGGAACAGGCCAGGGATGGTGTTTTGGGTTTGTGTGGCGGGTTTTGGTAGCAGGGCAGGGGCTACAGGGCTGGCTCCTGTGAGAAGCTGCTAGAAGCTTCCCCAGCTCCAAGTCGGACTCGCCGCTGGCCCAGGCCGAGCCCATCAGCGATGGCGGTAGCACCTCTGGGAGAACAGATTTAAGAAGGGGAACCTGCAGCAGGGGAGGAGATTGGGATGTGAGAGAAACCCCTGTGCAGATCCCGAGGTCAGTGAGGAAGGAGGGGAGGAGGAGCGGGGAGGAGGGGATGCCCCCGCAGCCCGTGGTGAGGCGGCAGGCTGTCCCCCCCCAGCCCACGGAGGGGAGCGGGGGAGCAGATGCCCCCCAAGATGGCCGTGACTCCATGGGAAAGCCCACGCTGGAGCAGGCTGTTCCTGAAGGACTGCAGCCCACGGAAAGGACCCACGCTGGAGCAGGGGAAGAGTGAGGAGTCCTCCTCCCTCTGGGGAGGAAGGAGCAGCAGAGACAAGGTGTGATGAACTGACCCCAACCCCCATTCCCCGTCCCCCTGCGCTGCTGGGGGGAGGAGGTGGAGAAAACCGGGAGTGGAGTTCAGCCTGGAAGGAAGGAGGGATGGGGGAAAGGTGTTTTTAAAATTGGGGTTTACTTCACATTATCCATGTTTTGATTCGATTGGTAGTAAATTAAATTGATTTTGTTTTTTTCCCCAAGCTGAGTCTGTTTTTTGCCCATGACCATAAGTGGGGAGGGATCCCTCCCTGTCCTTATCTCGACCCACAAGTTTTTCTTTATATTTTCTCCTCCTCATCCCACCAGGGCGGTAGGAGTGAGCAAGTAGCTTTGTGGTCCTTTGCTGCCAGCTGGGCTTAAACGACAGATGAAAATAGTCATAGGAACATAAGAGATGCACTCCCTGAGCAGACCAGTGGTCTGTCTATTCCTATTTCTGTTTTTGACAGTCACAACAGGAAAGGTTGTCTAAGAAAATTGTGAGATCCTGACCCTTTTCTGCAGACTATTCCTGTGTATAACAGCAAGGCCGTGTTCCAGTGGTTTCCCAGGGCGGCTGACTGGGAGAGCAGTGAGCAAAGAAGGAAAGACGTTTCTCTAGACACAGCCCTGACGGACCTGTGCTCTGCACGTTGTCCAAGCTCCTCTCTGCTGTCAAGTCGCATGCGTGTCTTTCATGTAGGCCACCACTCGTGGATGGAGCTCGCTACCTACCCTGGCTGAGCTGGAGATGGCTCAAGGGATGCAAATGCGGTTCAGGCTGGAAAAGGCAGCATAACGCCACTACAGCGAAGAGTCTGTTATTTTCTAGCCAGAAATAAGGCTGATGCTACCTGCATCCAGAAACTGCTGACACGTCTAAAAGGAATTGCTGCTGAGGAGGTAGCTGTAGCTTTCCAGTACTTCAGGTTTGCTTTACGCCGGCGGTCATCGCTGAAAGCCCTCTCACAACCCGTCAGCTTCCCCGTTCCTGGGGACATGAATACCCCCGACCTGTGCGTTCCCTTCTCATCTCCTGCAGGGCAATCACCTCTCTGTTGGCGTTGGATACGTTTGGCAGACACTGGCCGGGTCTTTTCAGTCCCTTGAAAAGCACTATCCTGTTTCTGACCTGATAACGGTCAAAGTGGTGCAAAGGAGCAAGGCTGCAGAAGGTGACTTTTTGGCTGCTGTTACTTATAAACACTTTTATGCCATGCTCTTGTAAAGCTGACTCCAGCATGTTGACTTGTTAGATTGAAATAGGAACGTTTCCTTCCCAAAGGACAACCACAGACCCCAGGAATAATGCAGGGTATCTTGTCCTTATCCATCATCTGAAAAAAGGATCAAAACTTCCTTTATCAGACAACTGCTTTGTAACACGTCTGTTTTGCTCCACACCATAACAAATCTGCAACCCTTAAGGCTTACAAAGATAGCTGTGTGTACAACTACCTCTGTTGGTTAAGAGACTGACCTGTGTTCTATTAATATTTATAGATTTGAATTTTTAATACACAACAATTGTGCATTATTGAAGAGGTGACTTCCTGCATTTTAATGGTTATGGAGTAGGAGTGGGCTCTTTGCAGTTAACATTGCAATAAATTTTTCATGATTAAATAAAAAGTTGTTACCTCTAACTTCCTCAAACAAAATCCCCTCAGACAACACGGTGGCGCAATGGTGAAGAATTCTCTCAAGAGATATATGACATTATATTTGTAGCAAATTTGCTTAGGGGATTTAGACTTATGGTACACAAGGATTTTCCATAGCTGGAAATATTTAATAAGTTTCTTTTTAAAGTTGCTGAATTATTCAAACGTCAATTTGGGATTACTTACGCAGTTTTGGAGACAACTGGATTCTTATTTGCAAAATTGATCTTCACGTTTTAGAAGGTGCATATTGACAAAATAAGATATTCAAAATGTTCACTTGAGTCAGCATCTTGGACTAGGACTGGGATGTAGATTCAGGCTTCCATTCATTTATTTGAAATCAAGACCTTTGCTAAAGGCTTTAATAATAGCTGCATTGTAAAAGAACTTGTATTTTGGAGGGCAATGTGGGATTTCAAGACCTCTTAGGTGTTACAAAAAATATGAACCATTTGGCATAAGATGAGGTCAGGTCATTTCTTAGGAAAAATCCTCTGCATTTAGTCACTATAGTCACTGACATTTTTCTTCTTCTTGATCAACTGAATATTTTCAAGGTCTGGTTTGTGTGTTTATGTGGTAATAGCACCTTTAGCGGCAGCAGACCACATGAGCAGTGAAGAAGGGTTTCTCTGGAATAGGAAAACTGGTACTGTTTCATCTTCAGGTGGGTCAGGATCTTCACAGTGTCACTCGGGTGGGCTGTTACTGCATTAAAAAAGTACTTTGCTCTTCAAATAACAGAATGGACCCAATGAATTTTCATTTAGGAAGAAAAGGATACTCTGTGTGACTACAGGAATCATAATTTAGTCCAGTATCATGTAGTATAATTTTCTCAGATTGGCTTTTAATGTAGAATTTGTACTGCATAAGACTTAGTCATGTCAAGGTTTTTGGTCCCAAAAACATGAATATGATTTGAATTACAGTTATATGGGTGATTTTAATGGTGCAGTCCTCAACTTTAAAAAGCTGTACAAAACCCAAAACCCATTTCCAATATCCGCTTTCTTTTACATCTATTTTTTATTTGTAACTTTTGAGTAGAAATAAGTCCAGCTCATCTTACAATATTGTCGGAATATAGTTATGCTTGTGAGCCAAGGATTCAGCTGATGGATTTGCCACCATAATTCTTTATTTGCAGGATATCATGGCTGTATTTACCCACAATGAATGTGAAGAAAGATATAATTCTTGCAATCTGTGCAGAAAAGCTGGTGTTGCTTTGACAGCATCTCACACTAATGGAAGAAAATTGGTCACATGTATGCTTATGAGGTATATTTCAATATTCAGAATGGTCAAGAATGGTCAATAATTCATAACTGGATGATGGTAGCATCGCAGAAGGTGCATCACAGAAGATTTCTCCAGTTTTAGAGAACAAATGTTTACTGAGGAATTTGGAAACAGGGCAACCCAAACAGTTTCATTATCTATCCTGTGGTGTATCTACATCCCAGGGACAGTCAGATGAATGTACTTGCACACACTGACTGAAACAGCTAATAAACTTCTCATAGCACTTGATGAAAGGGATTGCATGATTTTAAATTCCTCCCCGATGCTATTCTTGTGTTGACTTCACTGAAAGCAATGTTTGTCAGTAGACAATTGAGAAATTAAATGTGTTCCTAAAGCAAAACAACAAATACCACTAGCCCAGTTATGCTATACTTAAAGCAATTATAATTATTAATAAAATATTTAGGATGCAATGTTTCCTTTTGAGCTCTGATTTCACAGCCCCTGAAATCCATCTCGTTCTGGGAAGCTCAATTTAATTTCATTTTTTATCTTCACTTGCAAATAAATATTTTGTTTTCCCTTTGAGCGAGAGTCAATTTAATAACCTAATCAAAGATCAGAGCTTTCTGTATATATGGAGTATATTAATGTATGCCATTTTCATGAAAAAGTGTACCAAATCAGAGTAACACTTCAAGACAGGCAGTGCTATATTTCATACCTGGACACTGTATAAAATGGCAAGACGCCCACTCTCATTAGACAGCGCTGTAAAACAAATAACAGGCAATAACATTATTGCCTTGCATCTTCAAAAATGCAAGCTGGCAAGCTCTCCTGGGATGTGATTAACAGCTTGTCAGTTGGGGGTACTTACAAATGAAATTATTTCTTTAGCTATTAACCTTTGACGACATCAGTAATTCCCACGTCTAGGACACAACAGGGTCTGGTAATGGACAGGGAGGAGGAACACGCGCTACCTCAGCTGCAAGCAGCCACGTCGAAACACGGACTTTCGGATGGGTTTAGCTTCAATGTCAACAGCTAAGCAAAAGGCAAGTTTTCAGTAGCAGCCAGTAGCTTGTGGCTCCTGCAGTCATGCTATGGGGAGATTTTCTAAAATACTCGGGCACCAGCTCCTCTGAAAAATCTTCTTATTGCTTTAGGTGCTAGAAACAGCTGCAGTCTTCTAATGAGCTGCCCCATACAGACATTTCTTAGCCTCAGGGAACAGTGGCTGCCTTACTCTGCCATTCCTCTGCCATTATTTTCCCTCGCCCCTTCCCTCACAAGGCTTTGCTGCCTGCGTTTTACTGCTGTCGCAGCCCGTTCCTATTTCAGCGGTAAGTGTGGACTATTTTATTTTGTGCCTGCCCAGCAGAGTGGCATTCCCTTCCTGCTTGAATCCTCGGGGCACGACTCCGGTACCAGGAACGTCAGTTTGCAGATTACCCTAGGGCTGGGAGACAATGATAGATGACCTTTCACGATATTGGGCAAGGTATTGATGAAAGTCATTGATCCCATTTTTGAGTGACTGTCTCACCCAGGAAGACAAGTGAAATAAAAAACCTGACAGCATCAGCAAAAGCCTGTGCCTGTTCGGAGACGTCAAAAGCTTTTCTGGGTTTTTTGTTAAGCTTTTGGCCTCAAGAGTGTTAACAGATATCGTCATATTGTTCATCTGCTTTTTTAAAAGAGCCTTCTTCTATGCAACTAACTTGTTTGTTTGCTCGCTTTGGTTTTGGATAGACAAGAGACAACTGGATATCACGCAACCCTTTAGTTGTGTGAGCAGCCCTCAGTGTCAGGGCCACTGCTCCCCAGGTAGGAAATACTTTGCAGATGAGACAACAGGACCTGGGAGAATGTTTTCTAAGGCTAGGTCTACACATTACATACACAGTTTTCTGTTTTGGAAGAAGCTCTTGTTTCTAAATGGGTAACCACCTATAGGAATCAGCTGTTATTTCTCTGTGTTATTTTACTGGACATCATTAGTGGCTTGTTTTCTTATCATTAACAGACAACCAAGACTGGCTCCCAAACAGCAAGTGATAAAATTATATCACCTTTTAAGTCAGCTGTTAATACTTTCAGACTTACAACTGCAACATATGCTGTTACCTGAAAACGAAAATGTTTTCATTTCTTTTTGAGCTGCACTGCATACACATACCAGTAGTATACCTGGTTAGGCGAGGTTATGTAATGACAACCTATTTCTGAAGGAGAACATTGGCAAATTTCTGCCAATGACATACAGATAGTCATCGGCAGAAATTTGCCTATAAATAATGGATTTAGCATGCATGCATGCTGAAGTGGGCTAATGAAGATGCTGGCCTTGGCAGCTGAATTCATGTTAAAATGGAAAAATAACTTTGTATTTCATTCTTAGATCTGCAAAGCCAAACAGATCTCTGGTATCACCTGGGCAGGGAGATGTGCATCAGAACAGGTTGCTGGGAGGATGCAACAGAGTTTAAATAGATATTTTCAGACAGACAACACAGCAGTTGAGGAGATGGCTGAGAAATTTAAGTATCGGTTCTGCAAAAAATGTGAATGCTAAGAAAATGTTTCCATACTGAAGCTGAACAAACCAATCAACGCTGATTCTGTGCAAGAGGTTTCCCATGCAGGAGATGCTCAATTGCCCAATACACTCCATCTCCCAAAGGATAATTCTGTTTTCCCTCCCATCCATAGTGCTTAGTGATACTTGCTATACTGCTTATGAGACATGCTGTGCAGCATTTCTCCATTAACAAATCAAAAGATACCACATTTCACTTTTTTTTCCCCCTTTAAAATTTAATTTACACATTTAGTAGGGTATAAGAAATCCTTCTTTGTTAAGGTCAGAAACGCCACAGTCAGTCTTCATAAACACTTCCCTTAGCCTTCCTGGATGATGCTGTGCCTCACTGTTCCCCTGGCCAATACTTCAGACTGGAAACCATCGCTCAGGTTACCTGAGGCAAACCAGTCCCATCTTTGTGTGCAGTCAGCATTTCCCTTATAGCCTTATCCTTTAGGCTCCCTGCTCATGATTATTCTCGATTAGTTGATAACAATTGACAAGTGAAAACATTTTAAGGGCTGGAGTCCTACTTTCTTTATACTTCTCCACCTTTAGAACAAAGCCAAGCAAATCTCCCACTGCAGTCCCGTCGTTTGAACTTTCACATGTCTGAAGTAAGCCACGAACAAGCCCAGCCAGGTCCATATAGAAATGTTATAACCTATATTCTCTCTCCTCTCCTATTATTGCCCCCTAATGCTTGACAAAATAGACACAACAGAAGTGAACAGCAAGTTAATCAAGTTTCTCTGGTTTAGCAAATGCAGAGTCACGTTTTACTTACCACCTAGTTACCAAGGTGTTAAAGAGGAGTTTGGGACTCCTGTGTCCCTGAAATCCCTGATTTTTAGCCTTATTGATAAAAAAAGGACACAAGGCATAGTTCAAGCTGAGCCTCCCCAGCCGGGACACCTTCCAGGTTTCTCATCCCCGAGCTCTGGCTCCGGAGCGAAGCCTGGACTCACCCGTCCTGCCACCTGCAACGCTTAAGCAGCGCCAGCCCATGCAACCTGGGGACTTTACAAAAACTGAGCACGCTGGCAACCCATCCTCCGTGGGAGCGACTGCAGGCTTCCACTCACCTCTGCCGAAGAAGAAGGAAAGAGATTCCCTGCGTAGGCATCTCCACGGTCAATGAACTCATCCGATCACCTCTCACATCACTGTCAGGGAAATACGCTGACACCAAACACACAGAAATGAAAGCAAAAGCCTTTCCCTGCCGGACCAATCAAGCCTGACAATTGTCTTGTGGTGCATGCCAGAGAGATTCTGAATATTTTGGCAGAAACGCCGGCTTTTTCTAGGTGAGAATCTGCCTACATAGGATTTATGCAAACATTTCCTCACTTGGTCTGTAACCACCCCTTCGCAGCTAAGCAGTTCAGCGTTATCGCCAATTCTTTACATAGTTCTGAGTTTAAAATACTACCACTGCCTAAAATAGGAGGAATTTCAATTGCAGTGCTCTCTGAAATGAAAGAGGTGGAAGCCAGTTTGACAATTCAAGCTGATCGCTGAGACACTGCCTCACCAGCATTTTTGGCACCTGGCCTAGGGAGGAAGGGAAGAGACAAAGAGAAAGAAGGAATAAAGGAGGGTGAGAATGATCCAATCCACTTAATATAATGACATACATTCCCTATAAAGGGAGCTTTATAGTCAGTGGAAAGAGAGCCCAGCTTTTCAAACGCTACAGAGGGCATTCTCCTCCACCAAACAGAGGCCCCTCTTCCTCTTCATTGACAGCAGAGGGGACTCGGGTGTTTTCAGGGAGTGATGAAGCACAAAAATGAATTACCTCTCCTACTCGGAGAGTACAAACAGATAGTGGAAAATATCAGATACTTTCGCTTACTTGGAGTATGGTCCACCTGATGCTTGTCTGAGAATGGGCAGCCACTAGAGCTTGAGGGTATCAAGAAACTTGGCGTGGGGGAAGAAACTGGGTCCCAGAGCAGAGTTGCAAGACAGCCCTGGAGGGGACACTGATTTACACCTACTCAGAACAGGCACTTCAGAGCCGGTATTAATAACAGGCTAAATTATTCAAAACAACTAGTCTATGGGAGTGGTTGGCAGGTCAGAAATTGTGGGTAACAACAATTACAAATAGGACTGTGAGACCAGAGTGATGATGCTCTGCACAAAAAAAATAAAAATAATCAGAGCTGGGGAGTCCCAGGTTGCAGCCGCGAGCTTCCAGCTGAAGCTACAACATTGCCAGTCACACTGGGAGCAGGTACCCAGTGGTACAACTGATCCCGCTGCTCAGAGACAGGACGTGATGAAAAGAATTATGCTTAGCGTGATAAAAACAATCAAGCCTGCAGGTCAGAAATGTAATGAAGGATAGTACCTGCTGAGCCAGAAATGACTACCTTGGCTGGCAGCCGGTATAAAGGGTGGGTCATAAGTCTATGTGCAGGCAAGGTAAAAGTCAGGTAGGAAATAGGTATTTCTGCATCCACATCCGAACTGAAAGCACCAGTGTGTGAAAATTGATTTGCCACCCAGGCAGGTATACAAAATGCCTAAACAAAGGATTCCTGAGCCCTCCGAAAGCACAAGATCAGGTATACAAGAGAATAACATGAGCAGCAGCAAACCATGTCTTGTGGGTGCAGGTACAAATTACTAAATTAGGCACTGGAGAGAACTCTCTCGAAAAGCCCAAAAACATCATCCCAAACTGAAGCAGAAGCTGTGCTCTCAGACCGAAAGAAATATTCTGCTGCAGGGAGGGCTGTGCAGGGGTATCAAGTATTCAGAAAGTTACTAAGGCACAAGAATTGTAGGCACTGCTGGGCTGCCTAAACATCACACGCATGGAGCTGAAGCAAGAACATTACAAATGCTGAGGTACATGGAAGTATAATGAAAACCAGCACACTTCAAATCAGTATTTAGCTCACAGTTACACCAAATCTAGCAGCTCATATGGAAAATCTAGAATGCCAAGCAGCACTACTGCTCACAACACGGACGTTTGCCTTTATCGTACTGGATATGTCAAGCTCTCTCCTCAGTGCAAACCGTCTTGTGGAATCAAATGGGAAAGCAGCAAAATATTCCCAGGCAAGACCATATTTGTAAATGCATCAAGCAACATTTGTCTGAAGCTGAGGGAAACATTTTGCCACAGAACTCAAACTGGCCAATAGAAAGAACTATTAATAACTGCAAAACATGTCATTTAGAAAGCTAAATAAGAATCTCTTACAGATTATACTGTCAAGACCAACATATTCAGGGCCAAGACGGCAAACAGGAATCATTTGCAACTGATCCCCAGGATGATGGGGAGGGGCAGAGCCCAGCAGTGGTTCCAGATTTATTATCCTCTGTTGACATAGACTTCTCATTTCCAATATGCAAGAATTAGAGATGGAACAGAAGGCACTGAAGCTCCTTTGGCCAAGCACCAGCTGTGGTCTGGTCTTCCAGTCCTTTGAACAAATGGGCGCAGTTAATGCAGCAAGTCATCCTGGTACTCAGGGCTTTCGCTGTGTCCAAGAGGTGACGTGTCCCTTCTGGAACTGAAATGGCCCAAAAGAAACTGGCCCGTGGAAGAAAGGCTCATATGTAATATCTCAGGAAAGAGGTTCTGTTTGTCAACTACTTTAAATTTCATGTATTCAGACAAGGTATGTGATAACATAGAGAGAATATCTTTCAAACCATCAGTTTTCTCCAGTAATGCCCAGGTTTCCCTCTGTGATATCAGACATGCTGCAGTTCCTGTGCAGGTGGTGTAATTGCACTTGATGGATAGAAACACCACAGATAAATGCTTGATTCTTCTGGAACGGCCATGGCAGTCTCTCCCTGTTCTTCTCCCTCACATTTCTGGACGATTAAAATGCTGGGAAATGTCTGTTTACCTAGTGGGCGCTGGTTAAAAAAGAAATCTATATGCACGTTACATGCCATGCAAATCAGTGCCATGACCAAAAAAACCTTCAAAATGGAAACTCAGTGAAGGCAAGCTGTCCACTGAAACGTGCCACGCCAGTGCAGGCCTCAGTGTCTCTGCGGACTGGAGTAAACTACGCAGTTTGCAGTGACTTCTCCTGCTGCCTTTGTCATTGCTGTCTCTTCTGGTAATTTCTCTCTGACATTTTTTAAAAAGAATTAATCTGCCTGCGCACCTTCCCTTGTTTTAACAAATGTGGATCTTCAGATTCCGTTTAAGCAAGCTGTCTGTGCACTATGCAGAAGGCAGTTGATAAGTTTTGTATCGCTGCCGTAATTTGAGTCACTGTAGACCAGTCATTTAATTTTTTAATGTAATCCTCTACACACCTACAATCAGCAAATGCACATTTAGAAATAAAAATTGTTTCAAAGTGCCACCAACTGTTGTTTTTTGGAAACTGCAATTCAAAGAATGTGCTTTTAAATGCTTCTACTGGATGTTATAACACTATCTGGTGTAGCACACAACTTAAAAGAACAAGCCTACATTATGCTTTTCCCAAGCTAGACAAGCAGCACATCCCATTATAGTATCTCCCCCATGGCTACGTTTCAAAGGCAACACAATACAGTATACCAGGTGCACCTTTTTTGTTGTTTGTAAAATAATTCTTTCCAGACCTGTGTGTTTTAATGACAAACCCATTTCCAAAACTTTCAAGAAACCTCCAAAATTACCCGAGAGAACCAAGTGCTAGAAGTTTGCTTTGCTTTTAAAATATGTCTTCTCTTAATGATACGTGAGTTCCTAAGCATTAAGTATGTGCTGAAAACACCATGCTCCAGTGCTCCGCTATCACCTCCTCCAGACTTTAATTTTCACTCTTCTCAAACTTTGCTTTCCTCACTTCCCTCACCCCCTGCATTTTGATTTCTCCTGAATCAAGCTGGACTCCCCACAGGAAGAAACTCTTCTATGATCCGCCGACAGTAAGCAAAGAAACAGGATCACAAATTTTACTGAGAAGGCACAGTGGTACTGATCCCTTGGTGCCACGAACAGGGTAAGTAATCACAGAAGTTTGTCCATCTGCATTGCACGTTAGTAGTACGACGTGAGACAGTCTTCAGGAGGCGGAATGGTTACAACTCCTGGTGAGCTGATCTCCATAAATAGCAGCTCTAAATCAATTCTGGTTGCTTGCTGTGACCATATGAAATGCATCAACTGTTAAATAAATCAATGTGACCCCAAAGATTCCTTGGCTTAACATCTTATTATTTTGTGGCTATAGGCTGATTAGGCATTTAAATAATTTTCTGTGATAGCATCTGCATTATTTGAATGTGCCAGATTGTGAACACAAACCTTTAGATTTCTCCAGTGCTTTATTTGCCAGCAGTAGCAATAATTAAAATAACAACAGCCCTCCCTTGCTTTTATTGATACCATTTAGTTTTTTCCAGAGAGGACAAAGTAGGCATTTTACTGGTTTGAAATGAAACATGTTCTGCAAGGTCTGAGTTATTCAGCTATCGACTGGTGGGAGCATTCATTTTGGAGAACAGTAAGTTACTCCAATGTTCTCAGTCCAAATTGATCCAACAGAATGAGACCCCCTTTGAAGTCTGAATTCCTCCACAATTTTTCTTTCAAAACTGCAGCTCTGAACCCCCTGTAGATGTAGTGGGTAATCAGCACTGATTGATTTCTGAGTGTGTGGATGGAAGAACAGGGAGAGAAACGACGCAGTGACAGGAGAGGATGCAAAGTTCAAGAACATCGTAGGCATGTGCCAAGGAGACCTTTCACAAAAGCAATAGGGCGACTGCAAAAAAGCCAGCGAAGAAAAAGAATGAAAGATATGGCTAAAAGGTGAAACAAGGAGATTGTAGCTCAGAAGAAACTGTCGGTGTGATGACTGGGCAGGGAGAGGGAAGAGTTTTCAGCAAAACAGCACATGGTTAAATGGAGGAGGTGAAGGAGAAAAGGGTGCAGATTTGCAGAAGTTCCTAATCACATGGAAAGAATTCTGCTTAGTTTTCTGTTCTGAGAGACAAGGGTCCCAAGGCAGCACATATTGACAAAACACTAGACATCTGAGCTGTGTGCCAGTTCCTTTTTCTTAAAAAAAGTTTAAAAAGAAACAAATTAATAGTTTGATTAACAAAAGCACTGACTTATAATGCCCACAATTTTCCTTCTAAGAGGAATTCTTATTTTTAAGATTATCTCAAAGGTTTGAAATATTTTCTGACTGTTTCAAATGAACAGAAATTTCCAGAGCCTCAAAGCTGCCACTGCCTTCTTGATAGCTGGCTTTGTCACTGAACTTCCTGGTATAAGAAAAACAAACCAAAACAAACCACAGTAAGAAATGACTTTATTTCCATTCACTGTTTTACAAGTAACCATGTTATTATCGGCTAGATAAATCTCAAGTACTGTGCAACGTGACTTCCTGCTTTTGACTGGTCTTACTGGCGTAGTTCTGACTACATAACATCGCCACATAAAAGTATTACATTAAATAAAAATAAGGCTGGATTTTGCAACTGGCATTGCAAAAGCAACAGAGAACAGAATGACAATTGGCAAACAAAACAAAATCGTGAGAATTTGCAGGGTAAAAGATCAGGTTTCTATGGCCCACACTAGTGAGGTTCTGCAGTTTTGTTTTCCTTTCCAGTTTAGATCTAGGAAAACCTCATTATGATTCATTAAATGACTCTTCTGGTGTCAACTTAGGTGACAACAAATAAAGAGTATATCCTTTTCCTTAATGAGGAGTAAATCTGAATTGTGTAGAGCTGCAGCCAAAGCCTACTGCCCATATTTAACGCTGGTTTATAAAAAATACATCTTCTCAATTTTCCTTGATTCCTAATCAATTGCTTCAGCATCCTTTTCCCACGGTGCTTTCAAGATGGCTATGTCTCACCATTTCATTAACACAGTGTTGAACAGCAGCCCTTCCTTTTTGTAACAAATGAGCATTACCGTAGTGTGCAATATGTGTTTGAATCTCATTTACATTAAGATCCTTTATACCATTCTGACAAAAGAGATTTTTATGGGGAAAATTTAACGCACGCTGCAAATATTTAGTTGCAGAGGCAAGTAGGCTAAGGCAGCCTCCCTGTTCTTTGCTGCAGCAGAGACATGTGTAGCACGAAATCCTTTATCCTGCCCTGGCACAGGCTGTAATGCTTTTAACAGCACTCATCAGCACAGACCAGGCTCTCCACATGTATTGATGGCTGAATGTTGACCCCCAAATTCCTCTTATCGGAGAGAGATTGTGAGTCTTTTATTCTCACTAATGAGGGACCAGGCAGGGTGAACAGGTTTGGGATTTCGCTGAGACTTCCATACCACAAAAATGCATTTTGCACCATACAGTCACGTCACCCATCAGAGAGGTGATTATCAGAGAGAAGCTGAACTCAAATGTGTTACTACAGGCTAATTTCCAAGCTTACCGAAGACTCGAATATCTGACTTGTCTGCAACAAATGAAGTAATTCCCTATTCTTTACTTCATCGCTCTGATCGTTACAAACCCACTTCTGCTGAAGTGGTCAGGTGTCCTTTAAACCCAATATTAATCTCAAACTACAAACCTCTTCATTTCACATTCCTCATGGCTATTTGAGGAGCGAATAAATATCCTTCTGCTTTTCAGAAAAACGCCTCTGCAATTGAACCTCTTATTAAATCCTTAGATTAGTAAGAGCTGTCCTGTCATACAAATACTCTATTAGCATGAAAAAAAAGTTAGACAAGAAGCCACTGAGTGTTCCTGCTAAATGAAAATTCTTATGAAGATCATAGGATCCACAGGGTCTGCCTAGCACAAAAGCAATCTTTATCGAGTCGTACTGGATAACTAATAGGAACAACAATAATTGTAACAGAATTGTAACACTTTGCTTTCATACGCGCTAAGGCAAAACTTTGCCTCCATCAATAACCTAAACAGATTTGCTTTAGTCCATCCAATTTGCTTTCTAGCACATTGTATCCCCCCTTTAACCACACTCGGACTGGTGAAATGCTGCTGTTTCCAGTTGTCCCCTGGGCTCTTTGACATTCCTGGCAATGCCTCATATCTCTTACTTCATTAGTCCAATCCCTATTTTCTCTAATTCCCGTGATTTTACAGCAATTCATTCTAAAAGCCAAACAGCATGCTACCAGAATCAGGTCACCCTTATTGTGTTAACATATGGTGCTGGCCAGTGGCACGACAAGGCAGGATCCAAATCCTGCTGGGATTTTAACCCAAATGGTGATTCTCCCCACTCCCACCCATACACAATACTTAAAGTGGCAAGTCTACATCAAGGCTGACAAAATCTTCATTGCCTTGCCAGCTAAAGCTACCTTTCCAAAATTCAGTCATTGCTATTTATGAATCCCTCGTGGCTATGTCCAGCAGTCCTGCTGCATTAAGCAAAGAAATACAGAAACGCTGGCTGGAGAAGGATCCCCTGGATGTCACCCAGCCTGACCTGCTCTGGGGAGCAGACCTGTGCCAGCAGAGGGTCAGGTCAGCCCGTGGCTTTGCCTTGCCAACGCAGCAGAAGTAGATGCAGCTTCTCTTTCAAATTGCCCCCTACCTTGCTTCCTATATTAGTTTACAAAATGGTAGAGTACACCTGCAATTTCCTAGCAAACAGCTATGTTACATCTGTATATTTTTAAATAAAATGTGCAGCTCTGATTTTATACTAGTTCTGGTTTGTGTTTCTCTTAGAAGACAGCTTAAGAGCTTCACTATTCTCAAGGTAAACTAAAGTTTTCCAAATGTGTTGTAACAAACTTCCTGGCTGCAATTTCCCACTACTGGTATGCTAACCACCATGATCATAAACAATAGATTCTTCCCTTCCTTTCTGTGATTGCTTTTCACATATATTTATACATATCACACATACACATATATCCATATACATGTATACATATTATATCATATAGAATTCTATTATATCTGTATTGATATATACAGTGTATATATATAATGATATATGTGTATATCACAGATCTGATACCTATCTATATCTTTCAGTCTTCTTACACTAACTTCAAGTAGTGTAAGCAAAACAACTTAGGAGAATGGTGTAGGAAGAGCTAATGAGACTGAGAAGTCAATATCACAAAAGGTAGGAATGGGGATACAAAGAGTTGAAGGCAGCAAGTCTGTTTTACCTGTGGAAAGAGGTTAAGAAAGAAACTTGATTGCAGGCTATTTGATTGCAGGCTATAGAGAACTGTATTGGCAGAAGTCATTTGATACCAGGTACTCTTTAATTGAACAGACAAAAGCATGGAAGGACCAACTGTTGAACACTGAAGGCATCCAAGTTCATTAAAAAGAAGATGGAAATTTTTATCAGAGGAAGCAATTTACCGGTGAAGTAGACTAAAAAAGGATGTGGGAGAATGAGTTGGGATGGGTCAGCATTCGAATGTGTGACCTGCTGAAGACTTTTTCCTTTGTCCCTGAGGATTTGTCTGTTTTTCTTCCAGCTGTCTCAGCCGGGCTGATAAAATACATTGCCTGTCTCTCTCCTCTATGGCCTGATTCTCACTCCAGTCACAAATTCTTGAGTCAGAGTAGGGTTGGTGAAATGGTGTGGCCTGTGGTTATAGTAGAAATCCCTAATACTCCCTGGGTCTTTAAAAATCTGTTACTTGACCATGGGTTGCAAGAAGCCTCAGATGGCTAGACGTATTTCCCCAACTTTTATGTTGTTTCTGTATATAGACAGCTCTTATTTCTTAGAACAGGTTGTAGATACACTCAGTCAGCCATTCTGTTCTATCATTCCACTACATTAGCATTATATCGCTTTCCCCAGGACTCTCTGCCACTATGATTGTTCATTTCTCAACAAATTACATTTAATGCTTACTTTACTAATATTGTCTGCATTGATCTCTGAATATTTTGTAATCAAAAGAAGGATTTCCTCCTTGAAGAATCATGTTTACTTATCTTTTGATTTATGCTATACAGTTACGACAGCATTTAACTATAGTGACCTCCATATTATCAGAGCGAAGGAACTTACGTCCCTAGCAGCCCCCCTACTCTCTCATCTTTGATCATGGATAAATAGGGAAGGATGGTATCACAGGAACACTCTAACCATTTTCTTTCTCCTATGTATGAATTATGGCTATGGATAAATGTTAGATATATTGGTCAAGGACTTTGTCTTTATCCAAACCTCTTCAAGCATAATTTCCACTAGCCTAGTTATGTATGACCTCCAGTATTAGTCCTTTTTTTTTTTTTTTTTTTCACATTGGTTGTGTCAGTTCCTAACAATCTCATCCCATGTCATGCCAAGTTCAATTTGACTCCAGCCTAAAAAAATTGTCTGGCAGGATATTGCCATTACCTCAAACTTTTTTCTGTTTGCAATAGGTGGATGCTCAAATTCTTTAACAAGTTTCAAATATTCAAAAAATGCTAGCCAGTATGTAAGTAGAGTAAGTGGAATTTAACTCCAAATGTACATAGTTATATTACTTAAATGATAGCGAGGTTTGGTCCTTATTTTGTCAAAATTGGTTTGTGGTCCCTGAGTTCATTTGTTGTTCATTTTCTATACTTTCACATTCCTGGCTGTCAGAGTAACCCACACAAACTTTTCCTACAGAGATACATCCATTTGCAAATCACCTCCATCTGAATATTGTATAATTTAGTGAAGCTACTGCTTGTATAATCTACTGTTGTCAAGATGCAGAGACTTAAATTATCTAAAACAGTTGAATAAATATCCTCAAATTTCCCTGTTGCTTTCCTTCATCTGGCTGTGCCCACCAAATGTTCTTTAAATTACAGAGACTAAAATTGTGCCCTTTAGCTTCAAATATATCAAAATGTAGAAACTTCACCAAAAGAGCCCTAGAACCATTTCATCCAACTCTCCCTTTTCAAGGTCACGTTAAACATGCTTATGATTAGACATCCAAGTAATTCGTTTCTTCATTTCTCTGGTCTTTGTTAAATCTGATGATAGGCAATTCAACGGAAACTGCTGATACATCAGTGAAAGTCAGAAGTGTTGAAAACGGTTAATGGTTGGACTCAATGATTTTAAGGGTCTTTTCCAGCCTAAATGATTCTATGATTCTACAAAAAGCAGCAGTCTGACCCTTTTAAATGAAAGCAGAATTGGGTCCAGAAAAAGGAGTGAAGTACTGAGCAGAAGATGATTTTAAAGCATGCTTAAAATCTCCAAAACAAGCTTAAAGGACTCCCTCCATGAAGGAAAGAAGGATTTCTAAACATGCTCTAATAATCTGCATGTAACGAGTCCAAGAAAGGGAGCGCACACAACCGTCAGCTCCCAGGAATCTCTCTCCTCATACTGTTTCAGCCAGATAATATTAGGCTGTCAACATCTGACTGACCCGTGTTTCACTGCTCCTCAGAGGACAATGTCTCACAGGACTTCATGTACATTCTGGGTTTGTCACCACTGGTCCAAAAGCCATTGAAAGACCAGCACGGTGGAAGACAAGAGTAAATTAACATCTAATGTTACATATAGTGCTAAGCCAGTAAGAAAGTCTGCCTCACTGAGGCAAGAAACATACCCTTAATGAAAGAAATTACCCAGAATAAATGCCAATATTTGCACTACAGCCGAAGGAGAGAGGAAGAGGCCTGGAAAGTCACTGAGAATAGAGATCCTGTCTGCCATGACCAAGTGCCTAAAGTTTTATTTTAAGTGTATATGCTTTAGGCAGAGGTTAGGCAGGATCACTTAAGATGAAACCTCCAGTTCTTATCATCAAACTTTGAGAAATTCTCATCTGGGGAGACTTTGGAGAACTTGATCTCGTAGGACAGATAAGGAGCAGATGCAGAAGGGAAAGAGTAGTCATGCTCTCTGCTTCCCAAACCCCCAGTCTTTGGGAACATCTTTTCTAGCAGGTTTGGTTTTGGTTTTCTTTTTTTTTTCCCCTTTTATCTCCACAGCTCAGAATTCAGAGCTGCAATAGAAAAGAACAACCAGGTGCGCATTACATTTTAATAGTCTGCTCTTTTGCTTTCTGTTATTTCTGGCTAGTTGCATAAGGGAAATAAGGGACAGTTCTTCTTATCTTTTAAAAATAGCAAAACATTCCTGTTTTCCTCGAACAGAAAATGAGGAATTTTTACTTTTTGTAGGTTCTGGCTGGTCTTATTTTGAACTCTCTGCTGCACTGATCATGGCAGTTTATGTGGATCAGCCATATGTTGCTAAGGGTATGCCTCGCATCGCTCTTGGATTGCTGACAAAGTGACTTCTGAACTGTACAGATGAAAAACAACACAAAAGATGTTGTTAATAGCTACTATTGATATAAAAGCAGTTTATAACAAGCCACTCAAAGCCCAGGATCAGGACCCTCAAAGCTGTTTTCAAGGCTCTGCAAGCACTTAGAGCAAATACATAGACTCTGTTCTACAGAACTGCAGTCTAAGATTAGCGCTAGCAGAGGCACACGGGTGGGAGAACATTGGCAAACAAAATACTACCAGGAAGAATAATAGGTAGCAGTCATAGCTTAATCAACAGCCTGACTCTTGTCAAGTGTGTTTTGTAGGCATTACAGCAAAGGAGGATTTTAGGTAAGATAATGAGGATATTTGTGCCTGTTACAAGAAGCTTCTCTCAAGCCTGGGATGACATGAAGATATCTGATTGAAACCAAGTAAGGCTCTGGGAGGGACCAGCGTCAGAGGGTAGTGGGAGGCAGGAATTGACCTGCATATGTGACGAGAAGTGGATAAACTACCAAAGGCTTTGAAAGGCGTGTAAAGAAAATTTGCTTGTTAGTGAGGTATTAGTGGAGGAATGAGATAAGGGAAGGGATGCACAAAGAAGCGATGAAGAGAGAAGGGGGTCATGACCGCAACAGCAGGCTATGGAAATGTGTGGTAGCATTTGGGTAGGTATAGTGCAGCTTCTAAGGCTAGAAAAAAGTAACTGAAACAGGACAGAAACCAGGCTGCTATTTTTAGCTACTAAACCCCCCCAGCTCCACTCTTAAGCAGAGGCAGCTTGGGCAGTAAGGTAGATTCACCTGAGGTTTTTTTCCAGCATCTTACATGGGGCTTAGGTTTTGGGAGTGTAGAAATCCCCTGTGATTTTGTTTTTTTTGTTTTGTTTTGTTGCTCTGTTTTAAACACAAGAGAGGCTGTGAGTCTTGGAGGGATACACAAGGACGTTCTCCCTCCTCCTTCCCAGTGACAGGAGGGGGAGCGGGGGGGGGAACAGAAGGTCGGGCTCCTGTGCAGAGGTGTGCCCAGCTGCAGGGGCAAGGCATGGAGAAAGCAGCTTGGAAGTGAAGGGGAGAAAGTTCATGACTAGGATAAAAAGTCCTGAACTAAGGGGATGTGGGGACACATCTGGGCCAAGCCCAAGGAATGTTTGAGAGTGATGAGAAAGCCAAGGAAAACCCAGAGAGAGCTGCAGGTTGTTTTTTTTTTTTTTTAAATAATAGATGCATATTTTTCTTGTACTTTGTAAGAACAAGACTGCGTAGGTTTGGAAGCCTTGGCTTGCTCTTAAAGAGGTGAACTGTACACTCACTGTGCCTTTGCAGACCTCCTGGAGAGTAGAGACAGGACTACGAGGAGAGTAAGCATTGGGGAAGGGGCGTAACAAGATTTTCCCAAGGAAGGAAAGGGAAACCCATGAAATGCACAACTGAAATGTGAAAGCTACAAAATAAAATTATCTGATTCTGCTTCCACAAACACAGATGTGATTTTGCAAATGAGGACAAGACCACATCTCAATTTTTAAAAAATCCATTAATGTTTTGAAGGCTACACCCAGAAGCAAGCTATGTTTAAGATCAGCTCAAAACCTCTATCTGGGCATGTTCTACCTGAGACCCAAATCCTTTAAGACTGACTTCTTCCTGTAATGAAAAATAAAACATACCTTTCTAAATAGAGATCACATCTATGTCTTACAGTTAAGTATTCCCTTCCCCAATAAACACACATATACACTAGACATGAAGAAATGCAGTTTTACAGGCTTCTATGAGACCTGCCAGTTAAACAACCTTTGGATAATGAAAAGATTGGAAAATAATAACAGGCCACCTCCTTCGATGACCTACAGCTTCCTTAAATCATTGGGTCGATGCTGATCCGGGCTGCTGACCTGGCTCTGTAGTTTTACTTGGTTACTCTTCTCAAAGTCGGATGAGATACAGCTCTGCTTCCAGCCAGTGGGACATACCACTGGCTCATATTTGGCAGAAGCTTAAAGTGACACAATTTTATTTACCTACCTCTTCTGAGCCTTTTGCTTCTCAGAGTCTTTGTTTTCTTCCTCAAGAAGAAAGAGCTACACATAGAGCAGTGGTGACACTGATGGCCTTTGCTGGCTCAATTTTTCTTTGGTAGAGTGACTTTCACACTTCGCAGCATCTAGACCAACAGTTTCGTGACAGCCTCACTCCAAGACCAGATTATGTTGGATTTAATTGGTTAACAGAAACTCTCACTTGTAACCAGAATGAGATCTTCAGCTGTGCACTACCTTGCAAAGCGCTGCTGAGAGTAACCGCACCTATCCCGAATCCCTCAAAGGGCCCTGACCTTGCAAAGCTCTGGCATTCGGACGATCCCGTAGCCATTCGCTACTGCTTTAGTCTTGCCGCCCTGCTCTGCTGATCAAAGTAGGCCTACAAGAGCTTTGTGGCCTTCAAAATTTCTTCCTTTCCTGAATTTCAGCATGTTGTAAGCGTCTGTCTCTAAGCTTCTTGCTCAGCAGAATAGACAACTAAATTTTGCAATTAAGTCTCATACTGCAGAAGAAACTGTCAACTAGTAAACACTAACATCCTAAAAGGACTCAAATTAATGGATAATGCGTTTTATTAAATTAGCAGCCCAAAGCTGCATGCCAGCCAAAGCTCCTAGCTTCTGATTACCTCCGGGAACAAAGACAACTAAAGCATGCTTATAAATAGTGGCAGTGGGCTTAGCATATGTTACCTTCTTTCCTAGATAAATATTAATTAGCCATACAGAAGAACCAGCTATTTAGTAGGAAGAAATCTTTGTGGCTCCCCTTAAATCAATGTTGACATGCTGATTTCACAAGGAAAAGTCTTGATTCTTAATTTTCAGCAATTTTACTTCTTTACTGAGATTCACTGCATTGCACAAGTTTCCATCAAGCTTTCTGCATTAGTAGCTTGTTGCTTTAAAATGTGTGCAGCCTTTTTTTTTAAACACAGAATCCAATGTTTCATTTCTGAAAACTTGGTATTTGGGACCCGTTTGAAATCAACTGTGGATCCTGAAAGGAAACCCTTACAGATTTCATCCTCTAAAGTAGAAAGAAAGATTTGAACATACAGAAGGGGACCAAAGCTTTAAACCTGATATAGGTCCATATCTGAAAGCGGAGAATTTATCCTCTGCCAGGTCTGAGCACAGAACTTGAGACTTTTTTTCAGTTGAATCCCTACAGAGTCTAAACGCAGCATCCTTTGCCTTCATACTAAACAGGTGCTCCTCTCTTTTTTTTTTTTTCTTATGTGACAGGCAGGAGTTAAAGATTATGCCATTGACTGTTGGTAGACAGCTGTACCTTTGTGTCATACTGTCCTGGCTATTTCCTACAGTTCGTACCCCAATGGATCTGCATGTATTTCATCGCAGACAGGTCCCGGTGGGTTAAAACCCCTTCAGGTGGACAACCGGAGACAGCCTGAACTGTAGAGATGATTGTTCAGCCAGACCCTCTGGCAGCAAAACAGGCATTCGCACTGATTTTAGTGTGAATTAGAGGCTCCAGCAGCCTCAGATGGAAACCACAATAATGAGGCAACAGCCCTTTTCACACAAGCAGTCATTTCTTCTGCTTTGTAATGAAGCCGGAGAATAACGGGCAGCGTGGAAGGAGAGGAGATGGGGCAGGATTGAAGCGGTTTCCTGTGGAGCATCTCCAGGAACATCATTAAAGAGCAAACCCCTTGTAGATGAATGAGCAACAGTCACCAACCTCAGCTGCTGCCTCCATGAACTGAAACGTGTCAGGATGGGTGCAGTGTCTGGAGATGAAATGGTAGAGACAGTGTAAGGGAGGACTGGAGGGGGTTTTTTGCTTGACCTCAGTTGCCTACTTAAAGAGTAATTGAGTACTCTTCAGAGGGTATGTGAGTGCATTTTTCAGCAGCTGTGCCTGACCAGTATGAAGAATAAGGAGATAACTTGATCTGGCTTTATTCCCTCGGGTGGAGAAACTCAGTGTGTATGTGTGCCTATTGAGCCCATGTGCTTGTTTCTTTTTCTGGGTCCTTGGAGTCAAAATCAAAACCAGGCCCAGCTGTTCCTTATAATTAAATTTCAGTAACTCAAACTGGGTGTTTTTATTTTGACTAGTGACTTAAAAGTGTTGGCATTTAAATGGCCTCAGCTATATTTCAAAGTTAACATTGAGAAACTTCACACATACATTAGCGTTATTTGTCTGTTGGCAAACTCAACAAAATACCACTGCGTTGATTTACATAGTGAAGGTTATCTTTGCTAACAGAAGGACTCAGAATTTCATTATTTAAAATATGAGGATGAATCTCATCACAGTGCAGGAGGCTACAGATGGCATTACACACAACTTGCCACCTGAGTCAAGGGGCAGAGGTGAAGTTTATATTGCGCACTGAGGCCTCTGTTCAAATATACCTAAAAGATCCAAAAGCCAAAACCCACACAACATTACCTGTGGCCAGGACAGATCTGACTGTAGGATGAGGACTTTTACTTTCTGATACTTAGGTTTGTTTCTATGTGTCTGTCTTCTCCCTAATTTATTTATAAGTCATTGATGACATTTATGCCATACATGGGCAGTTTGTGATGCAATAAACCAGTAATAGGCTCAGTTTTCACTGCAGTTTCTACATTTGGGTATTTTAGTACCTCAAAATCTGGATATAAGAAGTATTAACAGTCTTATGCCAGCAGAAAGAAATTAATTTTATGCCTGCCCCTGCACAGAAGCCAAAAGTTGCAGGAAATAGGATCTCTTCCCGTAAGCATCTTTTCAGATCCAGTTAGGAGGGGGGAAGGTAAACAATGAAATGCAAGCTTCGGGGTGACAGTACAGCAGCGAGATTTGATGGTTCGTGTGATAACACATATGATTCACAATTCGTTTCTGACTGGCACTCCAAGACTCCAGTACTTATCGATGATCTAGGTAGAACCTGGTTCTTGCTTTCATCCAGCCCAGCCGTGGCACGGGGCTACGCGCAGCCTGGCTGGGCAGAGAGGAAGAGTCATTCTTTAAAACCTGAGCACCTCTTGCTCTGACACAAATCCTGGGAACCAGCACGCACAGCCATAAGACAGCAGCAGTCCCAGTGCCTGGGTGGGGACATGTCTTCTGCATGCCCCACCAGCAGTGGTGCACAGCACCAGGTCCGTGACACGGAGCACTCTGAGGAAGCTGGCTTTACTTTCTTGCTTGCAGCTATTCCTAACTCAAGACTGAAGCTCCAGAGAGGAGCATGGGGAATGTTTACTGAACCTGCCCAGGAGGCCCAGGTGATCCTTGGGGGAAGTCAAGTGAAGTCACCACGGCTGGACCTGGCTTGCCCTGGGTGAATGTTTTCCTGACCACTGGCAGCTGTACCACATATCTGAGTAAGAAACAAGTGAGCACAACAGAAGAAAACAAATAAGGGAGGAGAAAAGCATCTTCTTGCCAAGACAAAGAGGGAAGCAATGAATGATGATTAGTGATGAATAATAACCCAGAATTAATGGAGAAGGGCAACAGCAAAAGCTGTGCACAGAACACAAACATTTTATAATGAGGGTAAACAGTGACATTAGTAGGGTGGCCAGAACTCATCGCCCATTTGCATAGTATTTGTCTGCGTTGCATGACATGGCTGATGACAGTGGCTAGGGCTAGAACGTTACCCTTGGAGGCTCTCTAATTTTATCAGAAGAGCCTTTGCACAAGAGGAAAGCTGTTCCAAAACTGAATGAAGGACTAGGTTTTCCTCTTGTTATTATTGGTGTTTTAAATTTAAATCAGTCTCAGAGACAGTCCTATTTGGGAAGAATGTTGAGCTACGGAGGCTCGAGGGCAGCTGCCAACTTAAGCACAACTAAATTAAGCCAGAAATGTCGAGCAGAAGTGGAAGCAATGGCACACTGTATTAGAAAGCAGGATTATAAAATCTCTGCCCATCAAAGAGACCAGAAGGATGTAGATAGCTCTATATTATTATTTTTAATGCAGTAAAGCCTAGAGGCTCCAACCAATTACCAGGCTCCACTGAGCACAAGGAGGCACCACAAAACAAAAACATGGAAACAGACCAAACCCTATCCCAAGCCCTTTTAGGGAAACAAAAAGGCTTATTGCCATCTTGCCTTCCTATCAGTTCGGTGAATGTAGGCAAACCTCGACTACCACACTTTGATTAAGCCAAGGCAATCCTCTCCCTACCTCGCTTCTTGAGAGAGCCTAACTAAAGAGCGGATCTTGGACTGATTTTACAAAATCTTAAGCACCGTCACTGCTTTTTTGATCTCAGGGGACCTGCGGGTGCTTAGCGCAGCCCAAGATCAGGGCACCTTGCCCCATACTGAAATAGGGAGGGAAAGCGTTGTCCCTGCAGGGCTCTGGCTTTCCCACGCTGCAGCCCTGGCTCTCCCTCAGTTGAATGCTTCTTTTCCTAGATTTTCCTCACCCCTGCGGGTCGCGACGGATCCCCTCCAGCCTCCTCCTGCTGTCCTTCCTTGATCCGCACCCTTTCAGGTGTGCCAGCCCCTCTTGCTCAAGAATGACCGACGGGGTGCTGAGGTTTCTCACCCTGCCCTTAAGCTCGACGTGGCAGGCAGAACAACGCAGTGCCTAACCCTGTGTGGTGCTGAGCGTGGCCCAGGAAGGACGGGGGCCCAGGGCAACAGTTTGCCTTCCCACCACAGAGGAAAGTAGCCAGGAGGAGATATCCAAGAGGGGAGCGCTGACAAACATGCCTTGCAGACTTAAACCCCTGTCTCCTCTTTACCGGGTTTGTCGCAGCATCTTTGGGAGATCGACCCGAGGGCTGGAGCACAGACATTTGACTGAGCTTGGAATTACCCTGAGCTAGCAAAAAGCAAGCTCGCACCTCCCTTTGTGTGTAAAAACTTCCTGCGGCTGCGGAGAACCAAACCCCGGCAGGAGTTGAGGGACCTGGGCAGATGTGAGCCCCGGGGGGGCACGTCCTGCCGCCGCCTCCCGAGCACTGAAGGATCCCGCAGGGCTGGTCAATCCCGGCTGTGCGTTTCCAAGCACACCGGAAAAAATAAAATAAAATAAAATAAAATAAAAAAGTAAAATAATAAAATAAAATAAAATAAAATGAAATTAAATGAAATAAAATAGAAAGAAAAGAGAAGAGGGTAGGAAAGCCTGAGCCCGGGAGGCGCTGGCTGGCGAAAAGTTGAAGCGCAAAGCAGGCGATGCGAGCCGGTGGGACGCGCAAATCCA
>NW_010972631.1:6007562-6008907 GCF_000737465.1 Haliaeetus leucocephalus
CCCTCCTCCGGCGCCGACGGGGTCCTCCTGCCGGGGTAGCGGGCGAGGAGCCCCGCCGAGCCCCTCGGCGCGCCGCGGCGGAGGGATGGAGCCGGCCGGCCCCTGCCAGGCGCCGCTGGTCCCCGCCAACGAGTCTTACCCCGGGCGCAACTGCAGCGCCGAGGAAGGGACCTACCAGGATGGCACCCCGCTCTCCGGGAAGATCGTGCTCGCCGCCGTCCTGGCTCTCGTCACCCTGGCCACGGTGCTCTCCAACGCCTTCGTCATCGCCACGGTCTACCAGACGAGGAAGCTCCACACGCCGGCCAACTATCTGATCGCCTCGCTGGCCGTCACCGACCTCCTGGTCTCCATCCTCGTCATGCCCATCAGCACCATGTACACTGTGACCGGCAAGTGGACGCTGGGCCAGGTGGTCTGCGACATCTGGCTGTCCTCGGACATCACCTGTTGCACGGCCTCCATCCTGCACCTCTGTGTCATCGCCCTGGACCGCTACTGGGCGATCACCGACGCCGTCGAGTATTCCACGAAACGGACTCCCAAGCGGGCAGCGGGCATGATCGCCCTGGTGTGGGTCTTCTCCATCTGCATCTCCATGCCCCCCTTGTTTTGGCGGCAGGCGAAGGCCGAGGAGGTCTCGCACTGCGTGGTGAACACGGACCACGTCCTCTACACCGTGTACTCCACGGTGGGAGCCTTCTACTTCCCCACCCTGCTGCTGATAGCCCTCTACGGGAGGATCTACGTGGAAGCCAGGTCGCGGATTTTGAAGCAGACGCCAAAGAAAGCGGGCAAAAGACTGACGCGGGCTCAGTTGATCACAGACTCCCCGGGGTCGTCCTCCTCCGTCACGTCCATCAACTCCAAGGCCCCCGAGGGATCCAGCGAAACGGGGTCCCCCGTGTACATGAACCAGGTGAAGGTGAAGGTCTCGGACGCCCTGCTGGAGAAGAAGAAGCTCACGGCCGCTAGAGAGCGGAAAGCTACGAAGACTTTAGGGATTATTTTAGGAGCCTTCATCGTCTGTTGGCTGCCCTTTTTCATCATCAGCCTGGTGTTGCCTATTTGCAAGGACGCTTGCTGGTTCCACATGGCCATCTTTGACTTTTTCACGTGGCTGGGATATCTCAACTCCCTCATCAACCCCATCATCTATACGATGTCGAACGAAGACTTCAAACAAGCTTTCCACAAACTCATACGTTTCCGATGCACAAGCTGAAAATGTTGAATGCCGTGTGTTCTCCGGGGCTCCCCCCGTGCCCACCCGTGCCCGATGCCACAGGTAGGTGCGCTCCCCGCGCCCCCCCCGGCTCCGTTCCCCACTCGAGGCGGGGAAGCC